>NW_010973420.1:3588700-3642600 GCF_000737465.1 Haliaeetus leucocephalus
TTGGACTTGATGATCTTGAAGGTGTTTTCCAACCTAAATGATTCTATGATTCTGTGATTCTATAATAACGTTCATTTGTAAGGCAAGATCCTTCTTGAATGAGACAGAACTGAGAGCTACTTGAGATTATCAGCAGTCAGGTTGTTGAGTGTCAACAGAACTAGAATGGAAATAACTGCTGCCTTTTTGCTACAATTTCAATTTTAGCTCCTTTCAGACATCTCCTTTGGATTTGCATTTTTACTGCCAAATTAAGGACTTGCATAAGAATCTATTTGGACAGAAATACAGGAATTCTAGGAAGTATACATTAAAATCTGTAAACGGTGACAATAGACTTGTCAGGCTCAGCGATGGCCTTACAGACCACTGGGGCAATATAAATGCATTGGGCCTGATCCAAATCCTTCTAGAAGCCAATCGAATGATTCAAAGGATGAAGAAAGCTCCAGAATTAGAAAGGGGAATATGCTTGCACTGATTACACACTACACATGCACTTAGACTTGATTTAAAATAGTCTTTACACTGATTCAGTAATGTTTAACCTCTTCAAGAATAACAGAAATTCCTTAGTTAACAAATAGAATATATTTCTGATGCTTTCACAATGCAATTGAAAAAAATGCTGGACACTAACAAAAAAAAAAATTCACCTTAAGTAAATGTTAGTAGGCAGTGATTGAATGTTTATAAAACAGGGTCTTAAAAGGAAGCACCTGCCTCAGTTCCAGTTACGGTGTTCTTACCACATTGCTGTTAGCACTTTTTTCTGTATGGTTTTTTACCACTGATAAAAATCCAGGAGAACTGACCTTCTAGACTTTTAGTCCTTATTCATACACCTTCTGTTACCAGCAACAATCACTTTACAGCTAAACATTTTCTCACTATGCTTGAAAATAATTCCCAAGGAAAAAGGAAAAGTTATCCAACTTCTGCCTCAATATCAGTAATTTTGTCCCATAGCACAGGCTCAGTCATGACAACAAGGCATCACCAAGACCTGGGGGCAGTAGGGTAGGGATCTAGCACTTAGCAGCTTGCAATTTTTACTTCTTGGAAAACAAGTGAATTGAGGTTTCAGTGTTTCCTTTGCACAGAATAAAATAGTTATTTCATTTGTTAAGATCACTTCCACTTGCTTCAAAAACAGCCATTTCTGATTTCTCTGAGAATCCCAGCCCTAGCACTAGCCTATTGCTTGCTTAGCTCAGAGGAGGTAAATGATGACAGTTGTATCTACCCAGCTGTTGCATGGTGCTGGCAGAAGCTGGGAGCTTGCAGACTCCTCATACGCAGCACAAAAAAGGCCTCTAAATGTCAGTCAAGGCTTAGAAGTTTGACCTCATGGTTTTGTAAAGGTACCTGGGTTTCTTCTTTCAAGTATCAATTCCATGATTACAATGTAAGTTTACCCTGGAGCAGAGCTAATGACTTATTCATTGTTTTGCTCAGGTGTGCAGGAGGTGAAATTTACCTGCTGAAACAGGTATGTGCACCCGAATGATGCACAAGACAGGGAAGCATCAGCTTTCCCATAGTGCGTCTCAATCAAAGGAGGCATTTTGTAACAGCACCTGTCTGCAGCATTGGAAATATACATTATTTTAGAGGGTGACAACTCTAAAAACTGCATGTTTTGCTATTTTCTAATGGACAAAAACCTCATACTGTGCTAAATACATCCTGTTTTCTTTCTAGGGAAAAGACGACTTAAGTTTATTCATCAAAAAGTAGTAATTTGAAGGGAAAAAATGTGGTTTGCTTTCACATATGATTTTTGTGAAAGACCTAGACATGTTGCATGTACACCAGGATTGCAGTGAGGGATTAATGTAGAGGGAGAAAAAGAGATCGAAGTCCAACTGTATGTGTCATTTAATTGGTTTGTCATTTGCATCTGAAATTAAAAGGAACTGCCTGAAAGCAACAAAATAATTTTATCAGTCAAAAAGCTCCCCTGCTGGGATTACTTCTGTGTGCCAGTACTGCTCTCTTGAAAATAATAATACCGTTCCATAATCCATCAAGAAATACATATTTAATAGGGAAATATTCTGAGAGTAAAAGGCAAAGTCACATAACCTCTTTCTTCTCCCAATCCCTGACATTTTCTGTCCTACCATCACAGGCTCAGTCATGACAATAATATGTAATCAAAACCAGGGAGCTGTATAGAGGCAGCACAAAAATTAGCAGCTCCTAAAAGCAATTTACTTTCAGGAGAAGATGGATTAATACACTTCCTTATGTCAACAGCTATTTAACATTTAGCAGCTTGATCCTAAATACACTTTTGATGCTCGAAAGAATTTCAGAAAGCATACTTTCTGTTGTACAAAGCAAGAATCAAATGTAAGCCACCGTTACTTAAAAGAAAACATAGCTTGGTAGGATTTGGCCCCACACTTTAAGCAACATCTGAAGTTAACCTTACCTGGGTAATACATGCACCAGTGAAAGCCACAATCACAGCCACAATGTTAACAGTGAGCTGGAACTGCAGGAACTTGGAGATACTATCGTAGACGTTACGTCCCCACATTACAGCCTTCACAATGCTACTGAAATTGTCATCTGTTAGGATGATATCCGAGGCTTCCTTCGCAACATCTGTTCCAGCAATACCCTGGAAAAATTAATTGTGAATAAAATTACCTACTAAAAAGTACAGTGACAGTTAGAATACAAATCTTCATACTCATTCAAAGTCCACAGTTATACAGAGACTTCCCAGCACATAGTAACAGTGACAGCTGAGTATATTCTGCATTTTATATTTGCTAGGAAGTTATCTAGTTTGGCCTATTTTTGAAAGTGAATAAGGGTGCAGAAAAGGGAATTGATAGAGAGCAGTGGCATTCATGTGATGATAGTTTTGAGTGTTTTAAATTAACAGCTTAATGACTACTGATCTTCTGAGTTATTCCTATCATTGATGACATTTTATTAATAAACATGAACAGAATTGCTAACAAAAATAGCTATTACATATCGTAATATATAGTCTAGTATATTAATGTCTTCAGAGTCAGAGTAGGTTGGGAAGACATCTTTACAATTAGTGATGGATTTTACCAAAGCAAAATAGTACTCCGCTGTTGTGAAGAACACAGAGTTCATTTTTCTGTGTTGGCACCAGATTCTGCACATAGCCAATAATTACCTTATATAAAATATTGAAGAAGTATCAAAGATAGCAATACCAGTGAATCTAACATAGTAAATTAAAGGATTCTAAAACAACATAACTCATCCTCTCCAATATATTGCTTCATTGAGAAGTGATAACTAAGCAACTTTCTCAACATTTAATGAATGAAAAACCTCTTACAGCAAATTTATAATGACACAAACATCAATAAATATGCTCAAGATTATACCATTGCAAAGCCAACATCAGCTTTTTTAAGTGCTGGTCCATCGTTGGTTCCATCACCAGTCACAGCTACAACCTGCCTCTGTTCCACCTGTGTGCTGTCAATAATACCTGCAAAAAATGTATATGTGAGTGTATACATACATATATATAAAATAATTAGCAAGATAAAAATTCCCTCTGAAAAATAGCAGGCTCTGTGTAATGTAGACTACATAATACCACACAAGTCTTACAGAGATTAATAGAGGTGATTTTTAAGGAAAATAATGATGAAAGCAGTGTCATGACTAATATACGCTACTAGACATCACTAGTAGAATTTACAACGAAAGTTCTGATCCTGCATCATCAAAACATCACCAAAACTTGCATACACTTCAAAGGGAATGAGATCAGCTCATTATGTTCTTTTGGAAGATTTCTACTACTTAAAATTATGTGTCACAGTAAACCCATTTCAGCCCAGCTCTCTGATTAAACATCAATGGAAAGGATTTGCTGAAGACTTAAGTTCATGCTTAAAGCTGTCCTAAACTGGGACTGAACTGGAATATCTGCTTTACTGCTATGCCTTCTGGCAATCAGTTTAACCTAAAGATAACAAATGCCATTGATGAATTATATTTAGCTGGAGCCAAATTAGCATTTTAACATACATGTTCAGTTCTGCCAAACAATGATTGAGAAGATATAAAATAATTCTTTAAATTCTGGAGCCAAACATTTTAATAAATAGACATAATAAAATAATTTCTACTTTCATTTTGAGATCTTTTGAGAAAAGAAAGGACTTTTCACTTGGTGAATCAAGTTTCACGCAACTAGCCTGCAGGGAAGTATTTTCCACTTATGCAGATGGGGAAAGTAAGGAAAAGAATCAAGAATTTTTCTGAGGTTACAGAAGCTGCCCTGGTTTTTAATAGGATGGGGATCATTCACCACTCATGTTTTTATTTCCATGTCAGAGTCCATTTGAATATGAGTCCAGAATACAAGATTGTTGTGTACGATACAAGAACACCTCTCCATATTAACGACTTAGTGGGAAAAAATGACAAAATTCCTTTCACTAACGCATTTTGCACAAAATCATAACCTCTAAAACAAATCATCAAAACCTACCCAGTGTGAAAAGCTTTCATTCTACTCTGGAAAAAAATAACTCACATATCAGATAACTAACCAGAAATAGGAAATTGCCGATTACTGAGCAATAGCTGCCTCTTGGCAAGGTTCAGGCTTATCAGGCACGCAGAAGATTGCAATGCAGTATGGATGCAGTTAGTGTCCTGTATTTTTCAGTCTTATTAAAATCAGAAAAAAACCTATTCACTTTCCGTTGGCAGTATGAGCTCAGATAAATGACACATTATTCTGATAAGATCTTATAATGAGAGCTTTCAATTTGTTGGGGTGATTTGCCTTTGGTGTTACTAAATAAACAGGACCATCAGCTGCCATTACTGTTAAAAGCATTTATCTTGGTCTTCCTTTCTTATTATTATCACAACCTTTGATGTTAAATTAATAGTTTAAGCTTCTGAAAAAAGTCATTAAAATCTTTGACACATCATGATATTAACTGCTCCAACCAGGTAGGTAGCATCCTATCACAAGTGGGTTCCAAATGGGAGCACAACCCAAATCAAGTTGAAGAGGTTCTAACAAAAGACCTCCTAATAGGTATAAATAGTGCTCTAGTGTCAATGACTATACTACCAACTGCCCTGCATCAGCCAATTGCTGGATGCAGCTAAGTAATTCACAAGGTTTAGTAGTCATTCGGAAGGTTTAGTAGTCATTTTTATCCCTAAAAGCAAACTATGCAGCCGGGATAAGCCCAACACCCTCTAGAGCACAGAATCAGCAGTCACGGAAAGATAGAGATAAAATGGTCTTGGTTACCACCAGCATCTCAGCCACACACCTTCATCGCAGTGACCACTGCTAGTGTCATCAGAAATACATCAATGCACGGCACAACAGTATGTGGATGGACTTCAGTGCTATTCACAGGAAGAGAGAAGATCTTTGCAGAACTTTCATTTGTACGTCAGACAAATTTCTAAAATGGAGCAGTAGTGATTATTTGGGATTCAGAGGATTTATCATAGCTATACTTATGCTCCCTGACTTCTGCATGCTCTTTTTAATCTATTCCTCCTTCCCCATTCCTCACGTTTCTGAATTTTCTTCTTTGCAGCACTTTCCTCCTTCCTAACCACATTTACTTTTACTTTTTTTTTTTCTTTCTTTTTCTGTTAATAGTTGCAGTAAGGTTTCACCTCGAGAATTTTCTTCAGTATCGAGTAATACATCTGTATAGATTTTACAGTGTAAGGACACCAAACAGAAAAGGGATGCTTAGAAAGGGTTCCCCCTCTGAACTCTTGAGCTGTGGAGAACAACTGCTTCAGTGATCAGTGAAAAATGTAAATAAAGGCATGACCCGACAGACTGCCAATTAAGAGAATGCCCATTTCTTTAACATTTACTGGCCTTTCCACTCGTTCAAAACAGCTAACACAAAGCTTCAGTATTAATTAGTCATCCCTAACAGCCAGGAAATTTCTTCAAAATAAACTGCTTTACTCCAGTTGAGTGCTTACATACAGTATTTTAATAAAAACTTAAAAATTTAAAAATTCCTAAAACTCAGCAAAGCTTCCTCCCAAAACAGCCTCTGCTGTTTCATTGGTCTGCTTCTTCATCTTAAGCTGTTTGGCCATGACCTTCCTCTGTCAAAAAGAATTTTATTCAACAGACACAGGAATACACCTAGAGATAACATTACAGTGTGTCCCCCACGCAGATTCTGCTGATGCTGCAAGAATTTGGGGAGGAGTCATGTAGCTTGCATAAGCTGTAACTTTTTCTGAGCAAGGAGCTTGTTTCTGATGAGGGAAAAAATCACATTTAAAACAACTCTGTGTAGCTATCAAGAGGGGCACTATATGCACAAGCTTGCTATAAAAGGTACCAGCACTGCATACACAGCTGAAAGTGAAATACACCTTGTATTTCCCCCCTTCCTCCCATCTAATGTTAAGGAAGCATTAAATCAAATCCACTCAGGATAATAATATAAGGAATATTAACCAACAATGTGTCTTCCATTTCTTTTACAAGGAGCTATCTGTACCCATGGCTCAGATCAAAAACATCAAGTATAGCCTCAGGTTCTCCCTTTATTGCAGAACAAATGCCGCTTCATTTAAACACTTCTTAGTTGCATTATCATCCTTAGAGTCGCATCAGTAAGAAACCCTTGGTTCTGGGTGAAAAACATTCCTGGTTTAGATATTTCTTTCTGTCTCAACTGATTAACTCAAAACAGGCAGACAGGAAAAACTTAGCTACAGTAGAGCATTTCAAAGATGCACACCAATTCAGGTGTTACCAATGCAGTAAAGCTGATCATCCCATATGCTTACACATATTTATATTTCTTTGACAAGCTAAACATAGACAGATGCAGTAATATATTTTCATAGGCATGTTCTGTTCAGATTAGTTTTTAATATTTCCAAACTTTTTGAAGCTCCCTGTTAATTTAACAAGAATTTAGAAAGTCTGTCTGAAAGAGAAAATTTAAATTCACTTTAGTTACATGCTTAAGTACATGCAGGAATAGAGCTTTAAAGGTTAACATAAAAGTGTTATATATAACATTAGAGACAGCATTGGTAATTGTTAAGTGAATAGTGCTCCACAAAGTTCATGATATTAGAATGGCAGAAAAGAACATGGCGAAAACGCATGGATTTCTGTACTAAGTGTGCACCACCAATGTGCTTTATATTATAAGACTGAAACACTACAGGGGAACCTTGAAGGCATCAGTGCCTCTCACAAAGTTACACTGAACACAGGCTGCAGAGACCTAAATGGTATTTACAGAATCCAAACCTCTAGATTCAAATGCAGTATACCTCCTGCTTCCTTTAAACTATTTTTATGTTCTTCGCTTCAGGGAAGGGTTGGTTGAGCTGACTTTTTACATTGTGGAACAGGTCAACTTTCTGAATATTTCTTCATATGAATTTGAATAAAAATAAATATTAAAATTTTCTCTCAAATGGAAATCAAAACCACTTGCAATTTGCAACATGCTGATATTTAATATCAGATTTTCAATTAATACAGTTTTCTATATTTGTATTATTCTACCTAGTCTCATGGCATGTCCACATTAACAAGGTCACAACTATAATACTGTCCCATGCAATAATATTTGAAATATTTTAGTAATTAAGGGCAATTACTAAAAATATTTTCTTCTTTAAAGTTCCCTTTCTGCTTGTTAATAAATCAGCCTTACATGTGAATAGAATAGTTGTTTTTAATATCACAGAAAAATAATTCCAGCCTAATTTAAACGTATTGGAAAGCACAGCTGCTTTAACTGGTAAACTGAATATTTATTTGATCTTCACTATACCTTCTAATAAGAAGATATTTCCCATCAGTACTAAACAGTTGCTTCCCATAGTATTTTAAAAAACAATATTACAATATTGAAGTATTTCAGCAATAGTATTATAAGGACACATCAGTATAAATGATATGCATGTTTACTTGTTGTATTTTGAACTAAGGTAAAAAATATGAAATTATACCAACGGATGTCATAAAATCCATAAGAAATTGTATTTCAGTTGGATTGAGATATCTAACATTTTGTTTCACTGAAACCCTTTGTGATGATAAACTATTTTGACATCTTTTTTTCAATCTACCTCTACTTCAAAGCCATAAAAATTTGAGAGAAACTATCTGCCCAGCCTGAAATGCTGAACTATGCCTTTCTCTAGTCCCTTAGCAGTAGTAAAAACAAAAATGCAAAATAAAAATGATCCTTTTGCTGGGTGGGATTGTGCTCTGTTAAGGAGAAAAAATATTCCCTCCAGCAGCTGTATGTCATTAAAAATTAAATATAAAAAAAGTTTATTTTGTGATGTGTGTTTTTACCCTAGAGCAGATAAAATACATCAAAGAAGAGAAAATCCTCTTGATCCCTCAAGTGTCTGAGAAAAACATAACATTTTAACAAGAGGCCCAAAACTAGTGAACATTTAAATAGTTTCTTGTAACTTTTAATGGCCCTTCGAGTATTACCAACCAAAAAATTCCATCATGATTTTCCACAGACTTGCTCTTGAACCTCGTTAGATACTTAATTGCTCTATGATTTGACCTTGTGACATCTTTAAAACATTAATTGTATTAGTTGCATAAGGCATTCAGAAGTAGTAAATATCTTTCGGATTGTCAAAGTGCATATACTATAAAACATCACTAATTTGCTGCTTTTTTTTTTTTCAGCTCTGTATTGATTTCATTTTGTCTGGCAAAGGTTTCATTTTTCTCTTAAGGGAAAATCCTGAATGATTCAAATGAGTACTCCCAAGGGACTTATTTAATCCACTTAATGAAACACAAATTGTTGTGTGTTTCTGAAACAAATAAACTATTAGGCTGTACAAGTCATGTCCTCTAAGAGCTATAAGACAGTATTTTATATACACTAGGGAAGTGAGGAGACTTCAGGTAACTTTGTGCTGTTTTAATACTGACCTATGGAGCTAATAATTATATTGTGCAAACCAGCGGTCTCCAAACCTTTTCAATCATGAACACCTATCAGTATAATCTTTTTGAGCACACACACACACAAAATATGTATATTATTTATAAATTATACATATGTACTACTATATTATGTGCCTTATAAAACATACATTAGAAAAGGATGAGATGGAGATGAAATAAACAGTGTTTTTTAAATATTCTCCTATTAAATAATGGTAAAAAATATTTTCTTCCTGCATCCCAGTGGATTGTCCCTGACGTGTGTGCACCCCACTTTGGATACCACTGGTCTAAACAATGGCTGGAGAGGGTGAGTAACAGCACTATGTCTCCAGCTGCCCCATCTCATGCACCGTGCCAGAGCTTACAAGGTATCTTAGTTCTACTGAATGATCCATGCTTCCAGAGCTCTTCACATGCACTGGTCCTAATCCCAAAGGACCCAACTGATCCAATCTTCAAATTCACAATGGAACTTTTGCTCTAAAGTCATTTAGGCATTTCAAAATTACATACCGCTCAAAAGCTTTGTAATCAGTCGTGTGTGGAGTCATATCAGTAAGCCCTTGCCATTCCAAAAGGATCTCCTACCTAAATGTGAATTATTATTTAAGTACTCAACCAGCTGAAAACATGTAACTGATCATCTGGATCGTATCCTGAACTTTAGCTCCTCCAAGAATTGCTAAGAGTCTCTCCGGACTTTCTAGGGCCTTAGCAAAATAATCCAGTTCTTTCTTCATCAGGAAGCCAGCAAACACAGCCATCTGCCAGCGGGGCTTCTGCTTGCGCCGGCCCCCCATCTTATCATGGCCAGAAATGATGCTACTCCTGATCAGAAATCTTCTGATTTCATCAGCTGTCTTTTAAGTGTGAGCTTCAAAGTCAACAGAACAAGATTTCAGGTCATCAGGAACTGCGAGTTACAGATACGAAAAAGGCTTTATAAAGAAAACTGCAAACAAATCCCTCTTCTATAGAGCATTCCATCTGCAGACAGTACGGTAAGAGAATATAATTTGTATGGTGAGGTTTTTATAGGACAAAAACAGACTCTAAAAATACAGCCAGAATTCTAAAGGAAGCCAATGCAAATCATACAATTAGTGAGCCTATAGGAGAACGGAATGGCTTAAAATACATCTCCATTCATGTAATGCTACAGACGGCAGCTCCTACTTACATGATCTCCAATAACTGCTATCGCAACATGCAAAGTTTATCTTGGAATACTCTTCAAAAATAATTGTGGGAGAACAGATGCACTTGAGTGACTTGATTTACTCTAAGTGAACTTGTTCTTGTTTTCTTCATAAAAAGGTATAGGTAAAGACTAAAAAATCTATGCCCCCTCTTGTTTATATGAAGAACAGCCTATTTCTGGACAATATTTTCTTTCTGTCCAGCAAACATGCATTTTCCCTTCCCAGCTAAAGCCTCATTCTAGTCCAATGAAAAGTCACAAGGCAAATATGACTTTGCCTACATCTACTTGCCAGACATCTTATTGGTATTTCTGTTACTCCTGCCAACTAGTTTCCTATTATTTTCCATTTGAAGGCTCAGGTAAAATGCAAATGCAAGAGACTGGGTTACTGAGAAAACTTCCTTGCATTATGTATTGATGTGCAAGTAAAGATAACAACTCATATATTTGTAACAGTAAAATTTTTACAACACAGACAATGTGCCGAACATAATTCAGTAACTTTTGACATTAATAACACACGCGCGTGAAGGTAGTCTGCACGCACCTTTTACCAAAGTGTGTTTGTCCGTGGGAGATGAGCGAGCAAGCACTCGAAGCTTTGGCCAGATTTTGTCAATCCGCTCTTGCTCAATCTGGGGGCCGGGCAGAACACAAAAAAACCCAAAACAGTAAAGCTGTTAATCTGTGATTAGCAAAATGCAAAATATATTCGCATCCCTGTGTCAGATGATTCACTTCACTACTCGGATCTGCAACTTTTCTCCAAAAGCACAGAAAAACTGCAACAGTCATCAATACTGCAAATGAAGGCAAGGTCAAAAAAGGCAGTTTTCTACTACCAAAGCTCAGCTGTTGGCTAATGTAGGTAAATTTTGCCACAGTATCTAATCAGGCTTTCTTATCATCTTTATGGATAATTCCACTCAGAATCATGACTCTAGATATAGGATAGTGGAGTTTCTCAAAGCTGATCAAACATTTACAAGTAAAAGTGTGTTGTTCTATTGCACATTTGAATCCAAGTTCTTCATTTTGGCACCAATAATGGCAGAATTTTCTCTGCATACCAATAGCAACAAGGACAAATCCGTTGCATGTACTAACCTTCCCAGGATTCCATCAATCAAAGCAAGGAGTAAACGACTGTGTCCATTCATTAATGATGGACTCAAAGACACAGCATAGAGTTTACTTTTTTAAAGCTGACTTCAATAGCCTGTGTGTTAGTTCCATCTTTTATGAGGAGTTAAAAATCTTCTGAAGAATAGATTAAGTTATGCAAATCATTAGAGTGAGTGGATATAGCAGTACATTAGATAAAGTGGTATAAAATAATGAGAGGAGCTGGTTCTCAGTACAGATTGCATTTTTATGAGACAGACCTGCAAACTGCTATTGCGTTCCTTCTCCTCTTTGCTAACAAACCTGCTTTTAATGTGCTTGGTTTTGATTTCCTGTAGACTAGTACTGTGGTTCTAAAAACTACTGAATTAGGCTAGCAGTAAACTGATAGTGGCTCTGCATCATGAATAGACTGCATTTTCACTGGTATTTTGCATTGTAAAGTGCTAGCAGTAGAAAGAAGTAGCAATATCTCCAAGTAGTCTTTACTGATATGAGGTACACATCAGTGCAGGAGAAACAACATTTCACTGTTATTGCTATTTTTTAATAACGTATTCATAATATGTATGGATTTAGTATATGAATTACCTCTCCCTTCTCATTTCGGATCCTTCTGTTAAACTCTTTCCCTTCAAGGCAAAGAAAGTCTTCTCCCGGATGAATGATTCCACATTTTATGGCAATGGCACGTGCTGTGTTGATATTGTCTCCAGTGACCATGCGGACTGTAATTCCAGCTCGCTGGCACTTTCTTATGGCTTCTGGGACCTACAAAAGCAATATAACAGGAAAAAAAATTCCTAGATAAGAGATAAAATGTAAGTCAGGTGTTTACAGTCAGAATATTTTGAGGCTAAGAAATTCATGAAGCAAAAAGAGAAATCATACATGTTATGGCATATTATAGCTACCTGGCTATTATGGAATTGAGGTTAGACCACAGGCAAGAAAAATCTTGTATCGAGAAGCACACAAACCATTTTTTAGATCAGTTGCCTAAAGCTTCCCCTGACTTTATAATAAAAAGGAGTGCTCTGCACCTTTTTTGACTTTTAGCATCAAGGTACAGCATGCTGAACCTAACATACTCAACATACATGTAAATATAAACTAAGAATACACATATTTTGCACAGAAAATTATTTAACTTCTGATCCAAACTGTCCTTTCAATAAGATTCTCTAAAAAGTTACTGTAATTTAGCACTGTAACACTAATTCACGCATATCAACAGGTGGAATTCCTAAATATATGAGCTTAAAATTTCATTAATAATTCACATATTTCAAAACTGTAAAAATGAAGTATGATTTTAGTGTTGCTCCTTTTTGCATGAGACTAACTTTTCCTGCTGCACAGTATACATACCACTGAGAGAGAATTCAGTGTGTAACAGGGTCCATGAGATTAACATAGAGGTTATATACTGACTTGGCATCATATACAGCTTATTTTTTAAAAAAAAAAAAAAAAAAAGACTTTTGTAATTAAAATGTGCAAGAGGTAGGAAACTGATTCCTACTAATTAAATAAAGCTCTTTTAATACAAGCTACTTGGGTATATGAAGTCAGTGCCTATAGAAAGGCTACATATCTATTGCTCAGTTTCAGATGGGGAAAAATTTCTATTCCCTTAAACTATATCATAATCAATGATAATTTATTAATGAATATTACTCTAACCAATGAATGCAGTCTCATCACACTTTTGCGTTATTATGAAAGCATTATTTCTTCATGAAAAAAATAACACCATTATTTGACATGCAAGAATAAGAAGGGAGTTTAACACTTCAAGAACAGCCTAGATACTTCAGCACACCACCACTTCTCTAAATTTCATTTTTACCTAGAAGAGACTAAGGGCATTCCAGGATTCCTCATGAAGACAGAAACCCTTCACAGAGCTACAAGAAACTGAACTGCCTTACTGCAGAAGACAGCAAAGGACAGATGTAAAGCAATTATAGATTGCACTGGTTCTTATATGGGGGGCAGCAGAGAAGTACTTGAAGTAGACAACTGACAGTCTGAGAGGAAAAAGATTCCCAGAAGATGAGCATGGCTTAGATAAGCATCTGAATATTAGGCAGTGATCCTAAGTAAACCTCCAGGCAATTTGAAGGTTACCTCACAAGTTAAAATAGCTCCAAAGACCTGGCCCTAGATGCTTGCTCTGTAATGTTACCAAACACTCTCAATCTATGTAATGCATACATAAACCATATCTGAATAAATTCCCCAAATACATATACTTGACCACTGACTGCAAATTGCTGCTACATTATCAGCTGAGCTTCTTCAGATGACATACTTATGTAAAGTAACAGGATTGTCTGACTGTGATGAATTATGTCAGCAATCATGTATATAGAGCTGTTGATTTCCTACAGAAACTAGTAAGTAAAGGATATGGTATGAAAAGAATTTTAATTTTCAAATAATTTAAAAAAAAAATGTAAAAAAAACCAACCCAAACCAAACAACTATTTAAGAAGGGGTAGCAAAATGGGTATTTCTGGCTACAATAGCAAGGCCTCTCTATATTCTACTGCCAGTTCAGTGCAGCTTGCTGATCATAACCTCTATCATAGATATAAGTGTATTGTAGAACTCAATGCCAATTAGAGCGGATTCATCTCATCCATTAGTACCAAAAGTATTAAGAAAAACAGCCACCATCTACAACATTACACTATTTTGTGTGTTTCTAGATATTTTAATTTCCTCTACAGCCACAAGTGTGTGACACTGCCGAGGGCAGGACATTGCCTTTTACAGGACAACCACTGCTCTGATCCAGTGTGGCAAATGCTGGGATTCTAATGGTTTCATGGGGCCAGAAAGGCTATACATCTTGGACTGCACATCAGGCTGAAATTATACACCCTTAAACCATATTGTAGATAATGATTATTCTAATCAGTGAATATCATTTCACACCGTGTTTCTGCATCTTTGTTAAAGGCAGTCGTGAAGCTTCTATTTTCCAAAATGCCACACTAAACTAACACCTAATTGAGGATCAGACTAGTACTTCTCCCATGACTACGAAGAAAATCACTTCACCCTCAGACTCCATCCATTGAATGTACTGTTTGCAGAATGACCCTCTGCCAATGCAGATTACAGAACCAAGAGAAAAATTAAGGGGCAAAGGTTTATCTTCCCATTTCCTCATCTCTACTAACTGAGAATATTCTTCACAGAAGTTGTATCCTGGAAACATTATTTGGACCTGAAGCCTTTTAACGTTATGAAATAGACTTCTATGGGGGACATACAATCAGATTAAATCTATTACTTAAGCAAATGACTCCTGATTTACCCAGTTTCCACATTAATAATCCTGACTATATCCCATTTGCCACTTTGGAATGCCCTTAGTATCCACTTTAACTGTGGAGACCCTCATGCATAGGATATGACAGATTTAGGTGACTATCTGTAAAACCAGCACAGTGTATGAACCATGAAGGAGAAATATAAATTACAGCGCAAACAGAAAAAACGGTCTGTTCACATAAAGTGCCACTCCTATTAAATAAGGTCATGGGAGGACAACCTAGTTTCAAATACATCTCAAACTCACATATAACTAGAGAAATAATTCTATTTTCCTCTTCTCTCATTTTTTGGACAGCTGGTGGGTGGTATCTGATTTAATACTGTGTACAGTAATTACAGTTAAAATATTGTTCATATTTTTTTATTGCTGTAAGGAAGAAAGAGTGTTGGCAGACTGAGTAGGCAGTGGAAGCAGATATTTTCCATCAGTTTTGCAGAGCATAAGTACATATTTTATGATTTTCTGGTTTATTTTCTCTCTGCAGAGAAAACCTTCTAATGCATGCATAAATTATCCAATGCAGGAATATCTATCAGAATCAGGTGACAAATAAATAGGTGACATTTGGAAGTGATTTATCTTCATCTCCCAGATATAACAGATTGTAGGCGTACACGGCAAATCAGTATAAGCCAGTACAGACTCATTAAAATCAACCCAGAAAGACTGTCAGAATCGACAGAGAAATCTCTATAGGAACAACACATCATTCTATTTGTTCTCTTCTTGTTTATTTATCAAAGAAACCCCCCCACACACACAGAAGATAAATATCAAGCAGGTAGTTCAGTACTTGATAAAAACAGCCACTGATAATGACTAAGGTGGTGTCAGATTAACCTAGGAATTATGCAGAAGTCATGGGTGTCCAGTGGTTACACTCCAGATAAAGCTGGTCAGTTGCTGGATATCATTGTTGAATAATTCATCCAAATAGCTTCTTTTAATGTACAGAAGGAAATGCAAGTGCAAGAAAGCCCCCAGCAATACGATCAGAAAAGATGCAGCACTCTTATTTCTGAAACCATGCTAGCGTGACACCACTGACACTGCAGGTATTCACTTACTTAAACACTCCAAGGATGCATATGAGCAATGTGCCACAGGAGCTCTGTGGAAACAAGGAGGCTACCATTTTGCATGTGTTAACTCCAACAATTATCTTAGGGGAAAGGAAAAACTGAACCTTCCCCAGGAAAAAATGGGAATGTAATTTAAGGGAAACTAAGGGCTGCCAGGGTGGTGACATTGGATTGTTTCATTGGAATGACCTATTCCATCATTTCTGTCAGAATAAATTCTGATATCCATGAATACTGAGACTATTAATGAAACAGCAGTTGTAGCAAGATTTCTAATTTTTTAATGCTCTTTCTTCCCTACAGAAAGCACATTGAAAATTTATAAACTCCAGTGGTGACTCTATATAATAAGTGGGCTTAATTCTGGCAAAATAGTAAGGTCCCTTATAACAGCCTAACATCTTACTATTTGCATCTACCATGGTGATTTCACCATTGTAACATGTGTATATTATGATATTCCAACTAAGTCAGATATTTCATACCTAGACAGTTTTTCTGAAATTTATGTTTTTCTTCTGGCTTGGGGTTTTTTGGTTCTCTTCCCACCCCCCCCACCCCCCAAGGTACTGCTACTGCTTTTTACCAATGTGTGGAGTAGTAATAATATAAACATTGTTTTAAATGTTCTCATGATGTTATTACCACTCTAAAACAGCCAAAAGGGACAAGGAGGGGAAAAAAAACCAAAACAAAAAACAAAGTCCCAAAGAGAACTGGAGATTTGTCCAACATTTGGTAAAATTCTGAAATGATAGACATTTTATTGTGTGTCTTGCAATGAAGTAAGAAGTGTTACTGCATATTCTGGTGTTAAACCACAAGAAATTCATTATTCAAATAATTATCTAGAAATAAAATGTTTTCCTGCCTTCATCTTCTTTGATCCTTTACATAGAAGTCAGACTTGACCTCTTTATTTTTAGCAACACTATTCATTTTTACCTCAAGCTCCTAAGAAATTATTCCCTATGAAATGGGAGCAGTTTTCTTATAAAACACACCCATAATAATCACATGAAAGGATAGTTTGCAGCTGTTTTCAATAATAACTGCAAATCCCACTGCTACCTATTCCCTCAGTGTGTCATATCACACATAACCTGACTTAAAGCTATCTTCTAACAACATGGATCATGAATCAGCTCTGGAGGGAAAGAGGACTGATTCACAGTTCCAGTAGTCACTGACAGTTAAAAACTTTCCGAGTTTATATATATATGTGAGCTAGAGCATTAAGGGATCACTGCAGACAGAACATTTTAAGAATGTTTTGAAATATTTTTAAAGACTTGCAATGTCAGGTGCAGGGACAGATGGATTAGCAAGAGACCATCCAATGACAGATAAAGTGAATGCTGTTAATCTAATGATTGTGGAGATAAGGAGTTTATCATACGTTTTTTATCTAAGCATGATTTACTTTATATTATAACCTTCTTGATATTGGAAAAAAACCAACAAAGTCCATTATTACGCAAAGCATAGTTTGTACCTGTAGTTATTACTAGTTATTACATAGTTTGTACCTGTAATTATATCATGCTAGTTTCCAAAGTTACAGGAGTCAGAAGTATGTAAAAGCCTACTCTATAAAGGACTTGGGGAAATAAATCAGATTAATTTATACTTTTAATGTTTTATTAAAAAAAATAATTTCCTAACCTGTCTAGCATTGCCACCAATTCTCAGTGGATCAAATACAAGTATTTAGACGTGATTAAATAGATGATCCAGTAAAAATGCCAAATGAGACAGAAGACTAAAAAAGAAAAAGATTGGTACCAAACTACTTACTTTTTGCACCATAAGAACCCACTCTTTTTGTATAAGAGGAATTTGAGTTATCTTTCAATGACCTTAATCCAAAGCAAACCACAGCCATTAATCATCTACTGAAATAACAGCAGAATCAAAGAGTGCATTTCTTGGAGCAAAACAGGAGAGCATGAATCGCTCCCCCCATTTGCAGGAGGTGCTGGGGCAGGTGCTCTCACATCACACCGCGCGGCTGCAGCTCTGCCTACCCAGCAGCCATGGCCACGCACTCAAGGCTGAGTCAGCGAGAAAAAGACATCCAAAATGCCTGCATTTTATGCTCAGCACTTCCAACTTTGGGACTTGCCTTCTGTCACTGTTTCTAAACGGTAAAATGGAATTAATTCTCCACTATCAAGATTAATTATCGAGCACCATATACATAGGTCAGAAACAAAGTTTCTGCCTCTTAATCTGCCCTTTGTATTACTGTAGTAATACAATTTACAAGTGTAGTAACAGGCACCTGCTTCCAGTGGGCGAACCCAGTACTGATTTTCTCAGTTTAGTTGAGTTGAAATTTTAGTCATATTTTTACAAGCCATTTACATATAGTATCCATGAAATCTGCAGCCTTTTCATAGCAAAGTTTTCCTTGTCCAAACACAACATTAAAAACAGTTTTCCTGAGTAGCCACCAGTTACATCTTAAGACAATTAGTAAAGTGGCAACTGTTACAGTAAAACACGAAACTCCAAGACTGTATGCAATTTCTGTGGAAAGCGAGCACATTGCAGTTATAATCATGGCAATTACAATCACTGCACATCTTTTATCTACTTTCAGAGTTGCATATCACCATATTACCTAAAGAAAAATTCTTTAATATCTGCAAGCATAATAAAACTGCTGATCAGTCCTCCTGTATACTACTCCTTGAGAGAAGGTTAAGTCATCTCAATCCTGAGTTCAAAAAGCCCTATTTTGCTTTATTTAAATATTGGTTGATTAATAGTTGATCTTTATCAAGTTAATTATCTGACTTTTATCAAGTAAAGTCTATTTCTAAAGCTCACGTCCATCTTCTTTGACAGAGCTAATTAAGAGAAAAAAAGATAAAAACTGCAAGAAATCAGTAGTTCAATTTATGTTCAGTTCTCTGAGAAATGCCTTATAACATAAGAATTTGATATACCTCTGGCCTTACTGGGTCTTCAATGCCAACAACACAAATGCAGGTCAGGTCAGATAATATGTCATTTTCATTGTCCCAGTCAGGCTCTGGGCTGCTGTTAAAGTCTCGGAAAGCAACACAGATAGTTCTCAGTCCATCACAGGCCATAGGTTCAATTACTTTCTTCACCATTTCATCTCGGTCACGTGGTCTGAAGATACGAGGTTCACCAGCTGCATTAAGGATCCTGGAACACCTTTTTTATTTAAGAAAATGAAAAAGAAAAAAAAGATTTGATTGTGTATTTGCATGACTGCTGAAAAGTATTTCCCTGTATCAGCTCATTTCATTCAACACTTTGCTTTTTTGATGGCACGTTTTAAATTTCTACTGTAAATTTCTAGATTAAACAAGATTTACTACTGAAAGATCAGAGAATTTGTTTGTAACTTATTACAGAGACACCAAGAGCCCTTCCTCCCTTATTTCCTCAGTACCCATGTAGTTAATGAGCTGACAACTTACAATGAAATTGAAAAATCCTTATTTTCCAAATGGGTTGAATGTAAAGAATCCGTTCGTAAACTATCAAATGCAGACCCAATTCTTTGGCTAGCTAGTGATAAGAAAAATAAGCCAAAGATTTTTGCAAGAGTGAGCACTTAAAAAAAAAATTAGAAAAGAACAATAACAGCTTATACTACTAAAGTGTGTCTACTGCATACTAAGTATTTCTACTATAAGTAGCAATTTCCAAACACCAAAATTCCCATGTATGTCTTATTAGTGTCAGAATGTTTTGCATTTTGGAAAAACACAGCAACTAATCAATCGAACTTACTTCTTCAGAACAATTTCAGAAGCTCCTTTGCTGTACATTCGGAAACTACCATCTGGCATTTTAATGACAGTACTCATTGACTTTCTGACAGAGTTGAACGTGTAAACTTTATAGAGTTTCTCCTCAGGAATGAGGTTCCGAACAGGCTCATAATCCTGCTTCAAATCCAGGACAAATCCCAAGAGGCCACACTCCGTCTTATTGCCTACCTGGCGAGGCAGGCCACCCTCTTTTTCTGGTGGCTGAATAGGAGAAAAAAATTAGATATTAATTTCTTTAATGATAAGCAGTACACAATGCCTTCTGAACAATTAATAACAGCGTACAGTTTAAGATATGAAACTCTAACTGTGCAATCATATGTCTTCTGATTTTTAAAAGCTAGCAAAAAATCCATAGGGCTTTAACAGACTTGAAGCAGCGATTCTCACAATGAGGAAAATTTCTCTAGACAAATATCTACATTTGGACTCTTGCATTTCTTTTCTTTTAAATTAGCCATTGGCAGCTGAATAGCTTGTGATGGTTAGGCAATACATCATTAAAATGAAGTAACTTTCTTTAGGCTCAAAAATAATTCTAATTTGTCACAAACAGAGTATTTCCTTTTCTCACTTGCTTAGAATTATATTGTTTTGCGGACTTGCATGGTTATAATGGTGACTTAAAGAAAGATCTGTCCTTTTTTTTCTACCAGGCATTTTTTACGTGAAAATAAATCTGCATCTAATCATAACAGCAAATCTCAGTGAAAATGGTATTTCCAACAATCTATAAAATAATAGTTCTACATCTAAAAGTACCTGTTTCTAGAATTACCATACTTTAGTCTGCTGCTTCAGACAATAAATGCTTTATATGTTAGAAAAAATGGAGTAGGCTAAACATTTTGCAACTCCTGACAATTCTCAGTCCTTCTACGACCAAGGAAGGCTTTACCTTCCCATTCAAAATATGAACAAACATACATTTCATTTACAAACTTTCTTGGAGGTGTAATACACCCCAAACAAAAAGTTCCTCTGTTGTCAAGACTCCAGACTGACTTCAAGTGACCAATGTGTGAACTATAGACTGTTGATAACTTAAATTTTCTTGTACTCAATAGAATTAGAAAAGTGTTGCTTAAGCTAGGGCTGAAATATACTTATGGGAACAGAAAGAAGTCTTTTCACAACTTTAATCTGCATGAAAAACAGATTTTGATTTGACTCAAGACAAGACTGTAAGTCATCATTTTCAATGTGACTTAAACTTTTGCCTCACATTTTGCAGAATTAGGACTGCAGGACTATGTTCAGAATCCATGTTTAATTTCACTATAGACTTTAAAATCCAGTCTACTTTGGAAGTGGGATTCCTAAGTAGATGGAATCCCCTACATTGCCCCTCAGTGGGATGAGAAGTAATGTAGGGAATGATTAAAGTTGCAAATCAGTAATCCTACTTAGATTTGAATTCTTGCAACAAGTACAGCCACAAAAAGGGAAAAGGGGACCTTTAAGTAAACATTAGTAAATAAGTAAGTATTCCAGATAACCACCAAAATTGCAGCTGGTTTAAAAAATGAAGGTCAGATAGATAATAATAGACTGGTCTAGAACTGAAGTAAGCAAACAAACATGGATTTTTTCCATAAGAATTATCTTTCTATCACCAGGAAAATATATACCTGGTGACAGATAGATTAATGTAATTTCTTTTTCAGAGAGATGCTTCTATGGTGAGCAATACATAATAATCTAAAAATCTCTGTCTCAAAGAGATTTATCCTTCCAAAAGGAATTGTAACACCTTTCTTCTATATGAACTATCATTTTTACTGAGTTATATGGGTCACATCTGTGTTGCTATGACATTTTAGCACTACACTAGGGTCAATGTAAAACACTCACACTCAGCAAAAATGCTAATAGGCCATATTAATTTTATTGTATGCTATAACAACTTGCCCTGCTGTAATCCCATTATACTGTGATGTAACTTCCTTCTGGATTCTCAAATTCACTTAAGAATCCCTAATTTAAAACCCAAGTGCTTGTACTTATGTGTATCTGAAAGGATTGTTACATTCAATGGATATGAAAATCATCAGTTGGGAGTCAAAAAATACCCTTTAAAATACAGGGGTTTTTAAATAAATAAGGTTCATTTTCATGACATTGCAGGCACACAGTTCCTGAAACATGCTAAGAACTTCAGGTTTCTCAAAACAACAGAGTAATCGACTTCACTGCCTGGGTAGTGATGCTAGGAAAGACTGATTTGTCTGTGCATATCATAGCAAACTCTTTCCATTTTAGACCTAAATCCTCACTTATGCTTTGTTTCTCTCTGCCACTGAAGTCAGCAAATCTTGACATTGACTTAAATGTGAATGTGATCGAGCCATTAACAAACACATACTGGAAACCAATGAGAAAGACATAAAATTCTTTCCATCAAAGACATACAATCCCAGACAATAGTTAATTTATACATGATTTCATCACGCTGTGATGTGAATGGATATTGAGAAAATAAAAATCTGCCCATACTTCACAACATATAAAACTAAATATTAGAGTCCTTCTAAAATTATTTTTATTTCAACAATAAGTAGATCACACTCTCCTCTTCTTACTGTGGTCTAAAAATAGATTTATTTTAGTGAACATCTTTTGAATGCAAATACGTAAGCAAGGGGAAAAAATACCAGTGAAAAGAAAATGAACAGATATTTCAGAAAGGTTTCAAAATCTAACAAGTGGCCACCTCCCCCTAGAGCAGCTGCTATCTCCATATTCTTTGTACATTACATTATAATAAAGCATATGGTGGTGAGAGCTGGCAAGTAGCACTTCCTTTCCTGTACTGTTTCAGCTCAAAATCTATATGCCAAAACCAGTCTCCTTGCAGATTGTTCTTGACAATCCTTTGCAGAAGCTGCTGGCTTATAAAACTTCCTACTGTGCTGTATCTATATTTATTTCTTGCTGAAATCTGCAGTTTATGGCACCTGGAAAACAATTAAAAGGACAGCCCAAAGGGGTTACTTTTGAATAATTAACTAGGAACAACTCCATTGACTCCTCGGAGAATGAAAACCCTTTGACAACATATGAGAGAAAGCCTTTGAACTGTGATTTGCAAATAGGAACTCAGTCTTTTTGAATGCACTGTTTCTCAAGAGCTCAGTGAAAGACCTTTTGCTAGTCACAACACAGCTACATACTATACAATCTTCTACTAGAAGAGACTGATCCAATATCTTCCTCCAATAACAACTTCCACTGATCCTGGTAAAATGTTTTCAAATGTTTCTTCCAAGTCTTTGTATTATTTGTGTAATAATAATATTTGAATTGTAAGTAAATACTTGCATGTAAACCAAACTGCAGACAGATGTTAAAAAAATAGTTGTTACAACTATCAAATCAGAATAGGTTTCTAGGTCAAAGTACAGCTGTATTATTAAGGCTTAAAAATACCACCCCAAAAGCTAGTATTGACCTAATACTGAATTTGGATTACAAAAGGAATTTTCAGAATTATTTCACTGGAAAAGAATTGACTAATAAGACAAGTTAAGAAGGAAGAAATATAAAACTGTGGGCATAACTTAAAGATGTTCTTCAACTTTTAAAATTAGATTAGGAAATTATAATGCTTCCATTTTTACCATAACACTTACTAAACTTCATTCTTCTCATTGCCCCTTTTGATGTGAAAAGAGAGGACCTGGCAAGAAGATCCAAGTAGTCTTTCCAAATTAAAATGTTAGGAATTCATATATTACCTGAAGCCTTCATTTGTTTTATGTTATTCTCCTGTGTTCTACCCATTGGACTACTCCTTTAGAACAATGATGATTGTAAAGACACAAATTTTATTAAGATAAAAAAATGAACTTTGCTAGAATATTATATCCATATCAAATGTTCCGTTTCAACTCCATTCACAATAGGCAAACAGAGGAAAATACATATTTTTAAATTAAATTGCAAAAATTTTCACTCTATACTTTTTTTACTCAAAGAAGAGAAAATGGACCAGTATGTGCAGGAATTTTCTCTGTAGATTTAAGCATTATATATGTAAAAATTAAAATAACCAAGAAAGATGAATACTGTCCAAACCATGTGATATACTTTTTTAAAAATTCTTAATACTGTAAAAAGGAGAAGTACTAAAAAACTAGAGTACTATGGAATTCAGAGATATTCCCTCGTTACATAATTTGAATCAATGGTTTAATAGAAGACATCTAAAGCAAGATTAAAACACACTAAATTTATAATCAGCTTTTTGCAGTTACAGGTTTATTCAACTGACTTCAAGCTAAACAAAGACAGATTTAGAAATTACTGTTTATCTTAGCGAAAAACTTAAAAATGAAAGGCATCAGTTCTTTCTAGCCAAGGATTAAGAATCTAAAACTTTGCTTGACTAAATAAAGTTTTCAATTACAAAATGGGAAACAGTTTCAAAAGATGTGTTGACAAGAAGAAAGCAGTAATAGTAGACATCAGCTGTCCTAGTTTTCATTTGTGATTTCTCTGGGATCCTGTTAACTACAGAAGTTCAACAGCAGCACTGTTTTTTCTGTCTTTCATAGTATGACCATTTCCACAGATCCTTCACCCCACCTATAATTTGGATTCTGGATGCCAAACAACAGAAATGAATTTGTTTTATCTTCTCTTCTGTGCCTTACTATTTGTTCTAAGAGTATTTATTGTTTTCTAGCTGTATCACCTCTGCGTAACTTCATAGAAATGCACATCCCTGCATAAGGATGCAACAGAAACTTTGTTAAAGCTTGTCTGGAAATAGGCTGGGTTTGATATGCTAAGATTCTCTTACAGAAATTTTTTTTAAACTTTCACTTATTGCTTAGAAAGCTTACTTAATAATCCTGTCTGACTTTTCCCAAACAGTACTGTGGAACTTTCCTTTGGTTTCATTGAACTTCTGCCCACATTATACTTTCAACACTATGTCAGCGCATAGCATACTGCTGGCTTGCCAGGCAGACCACAACTGGCATATTAATTACACACACGACTAGGATAATACTAATTAACCAAACTCCAAACATTTTATTAGAATTCTTGAAAAATCTTTTTGTAGATTAAACCAAAGAAAAACAAAAAAGCATCCTAAAGATAAATTTCACTACAAATACCTGGCATCAGCTCTATACTGTTAAAATGTTACAAATTTACTTTCAGAAGGTCTTTATTTAGGAATAAAAATTAGTCTTTATATCTTGTGCAGATTCTGATATTTGCTACCCTTGAGGACACATCTAGAATAATATTATTGACGTGACTGATGCGGAAGATCACAACTTGTCCTCAGACTGTTTGGAATTTTAAGTAGTTTTTTCATGTTAATGATTAATAAGTTGCCTCTGTTTTATACAGAGCACAGAAAGCAACATGCTTTCTGATAATATACAAGCTGTTTTACAACTCAGAATCATCACTGCAAGGTACAATGCTGTTGAAATTCAGTTAAATTAAAGTCAAAAGTCAGTTTGAATTGGGGTCAGCATAAGGGATTGAAAAAGAACCGTTAACAACTTGGAGCTGGTTGCATAATCATTTTGGCATCAGAAGAAACAGACTGCATTAACCTTACATACCGTTCTGATCTCACTCACTGGATTTAAAGCCCAACATTTAAAAGTTAAAGGTTTGGTTTGGTTTTGTTTTTATTCTTATGTACACCACTGAGTAGACTAACAGAGGTGTTCCCATTCACTTATATCATGCCTGTTCATCAGAAAGTAAAATTTATCTCCCTTTTATCTTCAGAGGATTGAAAATTTTCATACACTAAACTGATACAGATCTCTTCCTTCACTTTATTTCAAACTCAAGCAAAGCATTTCAGTTCCAAAGAACTACAGGTCCACATCCCTTAAGGATGGTGAGCTTCTAAATTCCTGACTTTGATCAGTTTGCATTATAATGCATCGTTTTTTATGTCCAATGATTACACATTCATCATTTCAAAGCCCTATGTTACGCACATTTGGAATTTGGCTCTAAACCAGTCAACAAAAAATGTTTGGGAACCCTTTAATAGATTCTGCACATGCTCTGGTACTAGCCACATTTTCTAAATATAATAGGATTTGTGTTTCACACGGTACATAATGGTGTTACACAGTGCTGCACAGAAGCCAGAAATATATTGTAGGGTGGCATTTAATATGTTTTGAGGCATGCTAATACAGCTAATCTAAAATAAAAAAGTTATAGGCTTAAACAAGAAAATTGATTGTGAAGAGTTTCTGACAGAGAGCAGACTTGTGGGAAAAAAGAAGACATTCACTTCTAATGGTGGCATATATTTTGGGCCCTGGATTATCAACAGCATGTTTTGGAGGAAAAAGAATCAGACAGGAAGAGTCAAACAGAAGGTGATGGGAGAAGGGAAATTGGTTTTAGTAAATTCCCTCTTTATTACCAAGTCTCTCCCTTTTTCTTTGAGCACTCCTACGTGTTTTAGACACACATCTCTATCACAGACCGGAGGACATGGAGTGTTTGAATTCAAACTCAGTGGGAGGAACAGGATTAAGAGAAAAAAATGGGTTTACACAGATGTGTATTGGTAATCAAGCACATCATCAGTATTCCCTAGCATAAAACAGGACTAAAACAAAGGAGAATGTAGAGAGGGAAATAATAAATGGATCACATAAATAAATAAATATCTGAAATTTCACCAGTGCTGCCCTGTATTGATGTGTGTCCCATATTTCTATTCTGAAAAGACTGGAAAAGGGGATACAACAGTTAATTCCTTTTGCTTCCCATTATCCACAAACCCCTAATATCCACAGCAGCTCCATTTCTTGGGAAAATGTGCACTAAGTAAGTCACCTCAAGTTCTCAGTATTTACTCTAGGCGCCAGCAGCTACCATCAAAAGCGTTTCAAAATCAAGGCAATTTATTTGAAAACCTGACTGACAGGCACTGATTTGTTAGCCAGCCTGATAAGCATTCCAGATGTGGACAACCTAAAATGAAAGCACTCAAAACATATTTCAGCACTCAAGAGAGATTTAAAATCTGAAGACTAAAATAAGAAATGTAAACAAACACATTTTTTAATAGTAAATTTATACATTTTTAAGTTGTTACTTGATACTACTGACTAGTGAGGCTGCCTTCTCACCGACCCAGCTACTGCACAGCCCCTTAATTACTACATGTTGAATGCAGGCAGCAGTCTCACATCATTTAGACCTCTATGCTATAGGAAAATTGTAGTCTCAAAGTACATTTATATTGCATGTCAAGCCTAAGTCAGGACCCCAACTCACTGGCAGTTCAAATTGTTAAAGCCATAAGATAACCTTCATATGTCTCATGGTTAGAGATTGACCAGGACATCCTGCTGAGCTCAGTTACGCTGTCTCCGCAAGAAACGAGTAGCAATAAAGAAGCAGTTTAAACGACTTCTCTGTCACTGATCAGACATGTGCTGCACGAAGCAGGCTCTTCAGACAAGTGACAGCACTGTCATTTGGCACTGCTCCCCAGCACAGGCCCCTATCTTGTTATTTAACAACCATTTAACTATCAGATCTGCTCAAACTTCCTAGGAAACTGCTAACAGGAATTTTTGACTCATTACTGTATTGGGTGTAAGAAACAATATATTTGCACAGTAGCCGGAACGATGGAATTATGTAGGTACAACTAGCGCAATTAGATCTACCACAGCAGCTGGAGGATATTCAAATTCAGGCTTCCTGCATCAGATTAGCTCTGATGCAGGATCATTATTTAATTTTTAGGAGGATAATTATTTAATATGTTTTTCTATTATCTGAAGACAGGCCTGAAAATGATGCGACAATCTATTTAATTAATGCAATGCTGTGGTACCATGTAATTCTCATTGCTAGCGCTTGAGATGGATACAAGTTTAGTCAGATATAACATTATATAAAAACAGTGTATTTCAACATCTCTTGTTGCCTCAAATAATAGCAAGGCAATAATCATATAAAAAGGGGCCAGCTGTAATAATGTAATGTATCAGTGTGACATTTCCTATCAATGTGGCAAAGTTAAGAGAGCAGCAGTGATGTGGCTCAGTGAATATAGACTCATGCTTGTTTCAGCTCACATAGCAGGAACAAGGAAAAAATGATACTATCCATAAATTCCCCCAAGAGTGATTATGAAAGAACGAAATCATGCATGAAGAACAGACTGAAAGGCTGGTGTGACAGTCTCTGTTCCCTCTCTCATTGACTGTTACCTATTTTTACATTCAGAGAGCTAATACTTTGCCCTTAATTTTGATAGCAAATAATTAAATTACCCTTCTAGTTTGTAGGACAAATTCACCTTTGAGTCATTTGAATAAAAAAATGATAAGGCAAAAAAATACTTCCGCAAACATGAAAATCGTTTCTTCTCACTAAAGATGGATATGTCAATCCTGTAGACATTTTTCATGGAATTAGAGTAGTTGAGGCTGGCAGGCACCAGCCTCCCTCTTTTGGGAGACCCTCTAAGGCCAGTGCCCCTGCTGAAGCAGGTTCAAGTAGAGCAGGTCGCTCAGGGCTGTGTCTGGTTGGGTTGTGCGTACTTCCAAGGAAAAAGACTCAACAACCTCTCTCGGCAACCTGTGCCAATATTTGACCATCCTCATAGTAAAACATGTCTCATGTTTAACTGGAATTTCCTGTGTTTCAATTTGCTCTTGTTGCCTTTTTGCCTTTCACTGGGCACCACTGAGAAGAGCCTGGCTCCATCTTCTTTACTTCCTCCCATCAGGTATTTATACATATTGATAACGTTCCCCTGAGCCTTCTCTTCTCCAGGCTGAACAGCCCCCATTTTTGCAACCTCCAACTTGCATGTCGGGCACTCAGGCCCATCATCCAGATCATTAATGACGTGAAACAGTATTGGCCCCCTTACTGATCATTGGGATACACCATTAGTGATCAGCTTCCAGCTGGACATTTTTATCACAACCCCCTGAGACCAGTAGTTCAAGCCAGGTTTCAGCCTACCTCCCCGTCCACTTTTCTAGTCCATACTTCATCAGTTTTTCAATTCACTCTCAAGAACAGAGGATGCAAGTTAAAAATACAGAAAAAACATTTATATTGTCTGTGCATAAATTTTCAGACATGCAAAATGTTGACACATGAGCAATTTGCACTATTTGTATGAGAATATTACTCCTAGATACAAAGAACTTGTTAGAAATAATTAGAACAAAAGTCGCTATTTCCTTCAGCTTCACAAACAGAGAAAAAGTGGGATAGCTATAGTAGAAGCAATATTTGAGGTAGTTTACAAAGCTAAATTTAACTACATTTATCTATGTAATTAATTTAATTGGGCCCAGAGCAAGGATTTCTGATCTCAAATTATGAAAATGTTAAATTATAACTTTTTAAAATTAATAATGAGTTTTCGTAAAGTCCTGTACATGTAACTGAATACTTATTCTAAGGAACCAAACACTGACATGTATGTCGTATTTATACATTACAGTTCATTAGCAACTCTGTAATCAAAAGATGTGCACATGAGTTACTCCTTTCCTTCTCCTAAACCATTTTGGTTCTCTAATTTGAACTTTTTCCTTTTGTAATAAATAGTCTACACTTCAAGATCAAAATAATTAAAATAGAAGGTTGGATTTCTTTTAATTTAAAAAATAAAAATAGTTTTTAAAAATCTCTCAATTCCAAATGACAATTCATGACTGAATTTAAACAGGGGTACATTAATACACCACATCACTGCACAAAGAATGAACTCTGCCTTGTTATGACACTATTGATTAATCATCATTATGATTAGGATACTCCAAGCCTTAGTGTTTCCAGATGATGTAAAGTGAATTTTACAGACACAGATTTTTCTCCACATTTTCCCCAGAAGAGTCTTGGTATATTTATTATACTATAAGATGTTATTCATCTGTATGTGGGGACTTTCCTATTGTTATTGATCAAAACCATTCATATGTTCCCTTAAAACATGTCATTTAATGACAATCTGGATCTCACATTTTGAAAATTATGTATTCCATTTCCATTTTGGACACTAAAAATCGCCACTCTTGTCCTTTTACACAGTCACATTCACAGGGAACTGGCAGTTAGATTTATACTAGTGCCATTCCAGCTTTGTTTAAGTGCAACAAGATCTGTTGACAAGTAACCTATATAATCAAGATAATTAGACACAGCAATTGTTATTAACTAACTTTAATTAACAACCAATTTACTTTAAATATAGTCTAAGTACAAGGTTTCAGTTCAAGCTAGCTATAAAGAAAGAATCAAGAGCATGTTTCTCCCCTATTACCAATATTGTTAGAACACAGACCAGTGGCAGATGTGCCATTTCTAAACAAAATTGATTAAGTACAGATTAATAAATTTTATACATTTCTGATAATTTGATCCATATATTTGGCAAACGTTTGCTATATTTTCATGAACCACAAATAAGCTGAACATTTTTCTTTAAGTGCAAAAGAGAAATGGCACTTAATTGCAGAATTGTAATTGGTACCTCCATAATGACAACCCAAACATCTGCTACCTTGTTTTAGTTCTATTAAACTGAGGCTTTACTGCATGCTGATATTAGACTGGCTTCATGAGTGTTCCAGACAGAGAAAACAGAGACAGGAGACAAACCATAATGTTGAGCCGATCAGATAGTGAAAATACAGTTTCAAGGCAACATCTGCAGTTTAAAAAGTGTATTTCCAGGGATTTACGTGTTTTTTTGCCAACATTAAAAGCATCAATGCATCTGTTTGGGGGCTGAAACCTCATCTTTCAGTTTTGAGGAAATAGAGATACATTTTCTTTAGTTATAGCAATGATTTAACTAGCAACTGTACAATTGAAAAATGTCCTTTGAGGCACTCAGATACATGCTTTAGTAATTTATCAACAGTTTTCTCACTAGCATCTCAAGAGTTTCTCTCACCAAGGTTGCCTATGAAAACCTTATTCACTGTTTCTGAACATGTCATCATCAAAATTGCAGTTACATAATCTTCCTCACTTTTAATTAACTAGTTAACTCTGTTAATCAAAATTAATCACATTTTTTAAAAACACCTTGTATTGGGTTTGCATGGCAAGGTTTTGGGGGGGGGGGGGGGTACAGGGGTGGCTTCTGTGAGAAGCTGCTGGAAGCTTCCCCTGTGTCCGACAGAGCCAATACCAGCCGGCTCTAGGATGGACCCGCCGCTGGCCAAGGCCGAGCCCAGCTGTGGTAGCGCCGCTGTGATAACGTATTTAAGAAGGAAAAAAAGTTGCTGGGACACACAGAAACTGCAGCCAGAGAGAGGAGTGAGAACATGTGAGAGAAACAACCCTGCAGACCCCCAGGTCAGTGAAGAAGGAGGGGAGGAGATGGTCCAGGCGTTGGAGCAGAGATTCCGCTGCAGCCCGTGGTGAAGACCACGGTGAGGCAGGCTGTCCCCCTGCAGCCCAGGGAGGTCCACGGTGGAGCAGATCTCCACCTGCAGCCCGGGGAGGACCCCACGCCGGAGCAGGTGGGTGCCTGAAGGAGGCTGTGACCCCGTGGGAAGCCCACGCTGGAGCAGGCTCCTGGCAGGACCTGTGGCCCCATGGAGAGAGGAGCCCGCACTGGAGCAGGTTTTCTGGCAGGACTTGTGACCCCGTGGGGGACCCGCACTGGAGCAGTGTGCTCCTGAAGGGCTGCACACCGTGGAAAGGACCCACGGTGGAGCAGTTTATGAAGAACTGCAGCCCGTGGGAAGGACCCATGTTGGAGAAGTTCGTGGAGGACTGTCTCCCGTGGGTGGGACCCCACACTGGAGCAGGGAAGAGTGTGAGGAGTCCTGCCCCTGAGGAGGATGAAGTGGCAGAAAATAACGTGATGAACTGACCATAACCCCCATTCCCCATCCCCCTGCACCACTGGTGGGGGTAGGTAAAGAATCCGGGAGTGAAGTTGTGCCCGGGAAGAAGGGAGGGGTGGAGGGAAGGTGTTCTGAGATCTGGTTTTATGTCTCATTACCCTGCTCTGGTTGATTGGTGATAAATTGAGTTAATTTTCCCCAAGTTGAGTCTGTTTTGCCCGTGATGGTAATCGGTGAGTGATCTCTCCTGTCCGTATCTTGAACCACGAGCCCTTTGTTATGTTTTCTCTCCCCTGTCCAGCGGAGGAGGGGGGAGCGACAGAGCGGCTTTGGGGGGCACCTGGTGTCCAGCCAGGGTCAACCCACCACACACCTCCACTAGTAGTCTGAAGTGCATCTCATGCATGCTTTCTACTAGCCACTGTACATGAATTTCAGCCACAAACTTGTGAAACGCACACCATCTGTTCCATGTTATCTAAATATACCAACTCTCATTTTAATTTGCATTACCTTCTCTATGCTTTTTACTAAGTTGAGCCAGAAAGCTTGTAGTGCACTGTAGACATTAAATAATCTTTTTAGGCTAACGAATTGGAAAAAAAAAATACCACACAACACAGAAAACCCCACCAAAAAAACCCCAGTGCCACTATCTGAAAAATATATACTGTGTATAATGTTCACATTGTGCAAGAATGAAATCATCACATTAAATAACAGAAAATGCATGCCCTTTTCATATGCATATCAAAAACCTGAATTTTAACAAAAGAAATAGTATTTACAGGTAGCTGATCTGTGTATACAGTCTTCATTTGCACAAAACTTATCACTACTTTGGATTTTCTATTTTTCTACTAAATATATCCCAGATAGGAAAACTAAATTTCTAGAAAGACCAAACCAAAGCAAAAATCAGTCTTAATAGTCACTGCCTTTCTGGTTGCAGCACAATTACAAACAATTTGTACAGTTTAAGGAGCTAAATTTAGCAAGTGCAAAGCAAATCTAGCCACATGAAACGTAAAAGGAAGTTCTTTCAGTTGACTTAAGCTACTGATTATAGCCCATAATAATAATAGATCTTCTCTGTTAATAATACTCATTTCCAGAGTAAGGAAAAGGGTTCTTCAGGCATCCATTTCTGAATTAGTCTAAAAACACTAACAGCAGCTATTTCACTTACCATATAAAATGTACTCCTCTCTAAATCTATATAGCACTTATCAGCTGAAATTATTTTTAAATTGGTTTTGGTTAGTTAGGGGTTGTTTTTTTTGGAAGGCAAATGCATGAGCTCAAGTGTATATAATATGCTACAGCAATGCTTATCTAATATTTTCTCAGAGGAATTCTTTTGCATGATTGGTGGGGTAATGTTTGGATGCATTATAAATTCAGTCCTCTGGCCAGTCCTTCTCCTTGTCAGGATGCTAAGAATGATGCCTTTGCTGGGCAGAATAGCAGACTGTGAGACTGCAGCCAATTTTTATCTGATTATTCATTCAGAAGGAAACAGGACAGGAATGATGGAGAAGTTAAACATCCTGTCCTTCTTTATAGGAAAATTCTCCCAGAAAAACTTGTCTCACCTTTTCCAAATGTATAGCCCCTAGCAAACCAGCATTGAGCCCTGTCAACCCTTCTTTGGGGTGAAGGGAAGTGTAAGGTAATGTAATTCTCTGCTCACTTGAATAAGTAGAAACCACAGAAAAATAACAATAGCATAAGAAATACGCAGTGGAACTTTTTAACATGCTCAATACTTTCATTCAGTGTTATGCACGATGAGCTACATCTCCTGCCCAACACTCATTCATAATTTCAGATGCATGAGATGTCCCGGTTTCTCCTTAAGGACCTGTCAGTAGCCAGCCACATTCTTTTGCTGTGTGTGTTTGCACTTGCATGTGTGAGACACGTTTGTAGTAGTACTTATTAAAGTTGTTCTAAATTTTTAAAACTTCCCTCTAGAAGCTTAATTTTTCCATGCAAGGTGTCTGCCAAAACAGGTCTGTCATTTCTTCAGTGATGCTAAGAAACAGTATAGTTTTGACTATGTTAAAATACTCTAGCAACCTTTCCTTTGAAAACTTTTCATTTCCTCTGCTAGACTCGGGCTGGGAAAAGGATTTTGTCTAACAGATGCCTTCTGTCCATCAAAGTCATATGCCCCTGAGAAATCAGATCCATCAAAGTCATATGCCTTTGAGAAGTCAGTGCCCCTTGCAGTTTGCTCAGGATCTGTGGTTACAGTTCTTCAGAACCCCATCCATTCTAGAGATTTTTCTGTCTTATCTGGCACCATCTCTAAAAGCAAAAAGGCCATCATTTTTGGACACCTTCCAGACTCACTTGTAAATAACACAGTAATATGATTGATTGGAATCCAGAGGAGCCAAGAGCTTCACATGTAAGAAGAGAAAACTGGAAGCTTGAAAGAAAAATTAGTAGTGGGGGCTACCTGCAGAAGAAAGCAGGAACTAAAATTCGAAGCACAGGTTTTTGCTTACTGTATATTTAATACCAACTTTCTAGGACTAGCTGTGACTCAGCTAAAAAAGAAAAAAAATAATATTTTGCTTATATTAACAGAAATACAATAAGTCTTATTAAGTGCAATTTCATTCAGAAAGAATAGTAATGCCAAGTCAATTTAAAGTTTTTTCAAGTCTGTAAAGTAAGTCCTGTGCATTTATTGTTCTGAAATCGGCAAGATGTTTTCTGTCATGTACTTTTTTGCTGATCTGTTATATTTCAGGCATTGTACCAGTTGAGGTTTTTTTGGGTTGTTGGTTTTTGGGGTTTTTTTCCCCAGAGGAATAAACCACATTGGAGTTCTGAGAGTAAAAAGAAAACTTACTAAAAACTATATAATACATGTTATATATTTATGTAACATATATCTGAAAGAAAATTAATGTCATATTTCATTATGAGGTGATTCACCCACTGCATTTCTTTCTAATAAGCCTGTGTATCTTTGTTTGATTATAAAAACCACTACCATTTTCTATAAAACTGGTATTAAATTATTGCATTTGAAATTATTATCCTCCTGTTCCTGATGATAGAGAACACAAAGAAAACCTACATTAAAACAGATGTGCATATCAATCAGCTTCAAAGTGTGATAACAGTAGGGTATCACAGGCACAAAAATAAATACATATTAAAAACATTCATTGTGCCAACTTATTTTATTAAAAAAAAATTGGTCCTAAAAATGATCAGACAACAATAAGCAATATTTATATATCTCGATGAAAACACTTTGGAATACCTTGCAGGAAATGCTGACTTTTAAAGCCTGCATTCATCAACAAGTGTATTTGGAAACAGCTGGCAGTTATCCCTACAAGTGAATCATCTTATGCCAGTGCAAGATGAGTGGAAAATAAAAGCGCGAAAGTAAGATAAGTAACGTAAGAGAAAATGCTATGCAAGGTAATAGGAAAAACATTTGTTGCATCATAGCAAGTTAAAAATCTAATTTACTCATTTTCATACATGCAAGTGGGGGGAAAAAAAAAGCTAATGTGGTAAATTATATTATAGTATCAAAAAGCTTCCAAGTGACTATCAGTCCTGTTTATAATCTTGCAGTGATTTCTTATTCCAACAGGAATAAATGGAATCTGCAACTACCAAACTGTGAAGGCAAAGAAGGCCAGTATGAAGGAGGTTTTTATTCCCTTGTTTTCTGTCACGTGAAGAAAGAAAATAAAGAAATACAATTTGACTTGATCGTAAACTCTTAGCAAATTATTGCCATGCTACATTCTACAGTGCAGGATTATTTTATTTATCCATCTTCTCTTCCTACATTCATTTGTTGCTGAGACAGGATGGCCACCCCTTTCTTTGACAGAAAAGGAGATTAGGAACTAAGGAGAAGAGTTGTCAGGAGCTACAGTCCTCCTGTTGCCAAGTTCATTTACAATTACAGTTTATTGTATAATGAGAACTTCAGTGAAAGAACTAGCTCGCTCTGAGCACATTTATCTCACCTTCTCTGCTGTAATATTTCTGCCCTTTTGTGGGGGAACCTGCCTTGCCTCTGACAACCTGGTCACTAATGAAAATACACAACCTTCCAGAGAGTTTAACAATGTCAATAGCAGATTTACAGGACGGCCCTGCTCTGATCTCTGCTCCCTAATCCCTCTTTGCTTAGGTAAATCCATCCCGCAGCCAACTGCTGAGAAGCTTTCTGGGCAGCTGATTCTATTCTATTCCTCACAATGCTGAAAAAAGGAGACTTTATTAAAAAAAAAAAAGCTTTTTGCTAGTAAGACAAAGCCCCTGGACCCTGATGGCAGAAAGCGCATGACTGGGATGACATGTCCGATGCTTTACACGTTGAAGTAGCCTTTTCTAAACACAGTTATTTCGATTATTAACTCAGTAGCTAATTTAGTGAGAAAAGCTATATTTGTACCTCTGATTATATAAAACTTCAATGGCAAGTGATCTGTGAAGATCATTACTCTCTGCTAATTACCATTCCTAGAAACAGAGACAATTAGCTACGTGATCTATTATCTCTAATAATTATTATTTACACAGTAAATAATATGCACACTATGGGTTGTTTTTTTCATGCCTAGCTTATTTGGAGAAAATGCTTACCAAGGATTTCATGAGAAAGTTTTAAAGAACATATTGTTGGGGATTTTTTTTGTGACAATTGTTGTCTTGCTTATATATAGAAAGATACTTTGGCCTGCATTGTCTGGTCCCATCTATAATGTATACCTGCATTATACAGTTATGTAACACTGGGAACAAAATATGAAAAATGATATAAAGATACAAATTTACCTATAATGGTAATAATTTTGCCTATGAAGTAAAAACTCTTACAAGATATACAGATTTTTAGGAATCGCTTCAATCCAATTTCCATCAAAACAAATAATTTTTTAATTTTAAATGGCTCAAATGCACCATTTACCTGGAGATTCAGAAATGCTTCAGACAATATTTTATTACCATCGCCTGAGCACTTCAAAAACAAGACCATATACAATTTTCACAAATTTCCATTACCAAACCAATGTGCTGAAAGCAGCTAACAGAAGACTTAGAGTACTCAAGTTACTTGACTCACAAGACAGCCTTACTGACCTAAATCCAACCCTACTGAGTTGGAACATTCCACCTTGAAAATCAAGCATTGATTTTCTGAAAAGCAGATTTTCCTCTGTGTTTCTCCTTGTATTGTATATTTAGTAACTTACTGTACCCCTAAGATTGCAAAACACAAACTGGAAAACCTGGAGCAGAGCTTCATGAGTTCACACAAACGCACTTGTTCTTCAGACAGTGAAAAAAATTAGTACACTTGAATTCCTACACCAGGTCATCAAGCTGTCAGCTGAGGATTCTCCTCTCAGTACATTTTTCTAGTGACATTTTCTGGGTGGCCTTAAGTACACTACAACTAGAGGGGTTTGCCCTCCACATGCATTCCACAGTGACAGCGCAGAAAGATGATTCAAGCCTGTTGCTCCTTCCTCTTGCCTCCCTCGTCCAAAGCCAGATGACACCGACCACAAGCCAGTCCAGTGTCATTACATGGGCTAAGTTGCAAAAATTCATCCCAGATATGCTTCTCACTGTTTATGGATTTTCAGTATTGTTATGTAAGGATAAAACCTTCCACAGATCCATCCTTGCATAAAATGGCTGTCAAATAGCACTCCTCCTCCTCCCCATCCTTCTCAACCGTAAAACACAAATTACTGAAATTTTGACACATTATCTAAAGGTAGAATTTATTTCTGAGCATTGCCTGAGGAAAGAAAGCAGAGGTAAAAAAAAATATTACGAAGGATGGTCTCTGCTCAGATTGTCACCACAATTCACTCAACCCCTTCTGTACCAAAATTACTAGTGCAAACCTCCCCGTGCACAAAGCTTGCAACTCTATGTGGAGAAAAAGTGGTGCAGTAAAACAGGGAAAGCCGCACAGCCGTAAAGGGGGAGCACATTGTGAAGAATATGTGCAAACTCTGCTGCTGCCAAGTTATAATCGTCTTTCCTCCTTTCGTTCCACTTTTACCTTTTTTCCCCTCAATGTGCTCTCATTCCGACATTCTGTTTTCTGGAGTTCTCATTCCTCCTTCCACTGTCTCTTCTTCCCCAAAGCTGACCTGCTTTCTTATAGGCAGGTCAACCTTGACTGACAACTTGACTGTCTGTCTAATAAATGACTGATCTTTTTCACAGACTTCAAGTCAACAACTGGAGCTGCCAGTTATATTTGCAGCTTAATGTTAATGGTAGGGAACTACAGAAGGAATAAAACAGAATTTAGGCCAGGCCATTTACTAGGGTTGTCATTTAATGTTATCATAAATGAAAGGTTTCCTCAATCTATCTTTAATTTTTTTTACCACTTCTGTCCCCATTTCTGTCCCCGTTTTTTGTGTATGTGTTTTTGTTGAGGTTTCTTGGGGTTTTTTAAAGTATCTATTTCAACTTAGAACATTGTTCGCAGCAATGGGTGAACTTATCTGGGTATAGTAAGAGGTGACCTGAACCTTCATGTACGGTAAAAACAAATGGTAATTTTATCTTTATTTTAACACAAGAAACAAAGAGCTTGAGAATAGGTTTTAAGAAAACCACACCTGAGAGTAGAAATATCTTTCCAATTTCAAATACCAAAATAACTAAAATGTAGTTTGGAGGATAAAGCTATTTTCTCACGGTTCTCCTTTGAATAAAGGAGAGAATTCTAGTGACATCCAATTGCAGTTTCATTTAGCATGACTGCCCTTGGCAGACAGCTACCATAAAGTACAGGCTTTTTTGCTGTTGCCTCAGGAAATATAAATTCTGATGATCTTCTGTTGATAGGTATGGCATAACCTGATCTATTGGGTTTTAAGCTTTGTGTAAAAATGAAATAAATAATTTTCCTAAACAGTTAGGGGTTCGTTTTTCCATTCCTTTTTGAAAACAAGACTTCATATAAATACACAGACACATAAACATATGTATATAGACGGATAAAAGAAAAGGTCTATGCTCTGTCAGACAAGAATTAGAGAGCTGCAAGCAACTACTGTTAAAAAGGTATGACATTTGAATCCTCTTTTCCATCACTGATAACTTTATACATTAATGTGGTAAAATGTATGGAAAAATCCATAAACCAACCTACTACTTCTCAAGTTTCTAAACAATTCAGTAGGAAACTTCCAAATGTCCACGCTCCCCAAAACAATTTTAAAGTTGTTTTCAAGAAGGCCTTACTATATTGAAAGTGATGAAATTATTACAGGTAAAAGGAAGTCACAGTAAACTTCTGTTGGCTAAATAACATGTGTGTGCATACATATATTATTCTTGAGAAAATTTTTTTCATCCAATTAAAAAAAATTAAAAATACACAAAATTAATTCAAGCATTTGATAAATGAAATCCAGTCTTTAAATTTGATTTTTAAAAAGAAAAATCTGCAAGAGGGAAGTGTATTTTGTACTTTGCATACCTTTTTAAAGACCATTTCTGACCGGAACATTATGTCTCCCAACAACCCAGATAGCGGTACTTCTTTTGGATGCAAATAAATTCTTCACAAATAAAAAGAACCCTTCACCTGGCTACTACATCCATGTTCTCAATATCCACAGTAGATTTTCATCTATTCCTGTGAAGCAGCTGTTGTGCTAAAATCTTATTGTCCATTACGTTTACCATTTCACTTCTGTAGACTGTAATTTCTTATGGTTTTCATATAGTATGGGTTACCTACCTGCTCTGCCAGCCTCCCTCCACCCCTTTTCTCCAGGAAGGTATGAAGGGCATTGATTCCAGTATTCCACATCAGACGATCAGTAAAAAGAGCTATTTATCCTTAACAATAAAATTCTGTCTCAAAATCTCTCAAACTGCTTTCAGTATAAAGAAGTTAGAAATTTTGTTCCACTTATTTTAATAAGGTCATTTATTATATATTCAGGAAAAAGTAATTACACAAAGCAAGAAGGTGAATTAACACCTTCCTCTCTCTCCTAGTAAATGGTAATGGCTGTGCCCATGTTGCAGCTCCATCCTACTGCTACTGCCGCCACGCACCCCCGCAGCCAGCCTGTGTCCTCAGCATCATTTCTCCCACGGAGGGCAACCATCGCTCTCCCCCAGAAAAAACTCCTCTCAGGGAAGATTGTGGGGAATTCCTGTTCCTCCCTGCTGGGGTTATTTGGGGCCCTCAAAGCTATCCCTGCAGCCTTGTGAGGAGAGGTCTGTTGGAGCGTACGGTGCAGACCCTCATCTACAGCTGTGGTAGGAATGTGGTTGGAATTTGGGTGCTGGCAGCAACCTTGGTAACTTCACTTTTCCTTAGACAGATGTTATAGTGTCATACGCAGGTGTTCTTCTGCCATATGATAAACAGGAAACATTGATTTCTCTATTCTGGCTGCAATAAACTTGTCTACATTCTTTTTTCTTTTTTTTTTGTTTTTTTTTGCTTCATTTGCCCGCTTTTGGTTTTATCCAACAGAAGCCTTTTTGTTTCAAAAGTTTTACAAGATCACATTCATTACTCGACTATCATTTACTAACATACAGACTAACATAAGTTTACTTCATTTCCTAAGTTGGCAGAAGCTGTGGAAGGGAGCGAACGTTTTGCACTTTTCTGTGACATCTCTGCCTTTTTCCCTTCGAGACCCTTGGTTAAAGGATGCCACTACATTGTGCCACATACTATGCAAATGCAGCAAATGATACTCAGATCGTCAGAACTGAAAACAGTCCTCCTGATGCAGATCCAGATACTCACCTACGACAGACATAAGTAGCTTTTTTGCTCCCTAGGCACCTATCAAGTACCAAATGAAATGCCTGTGTTAGATCCTAACAATAACAGGTTCAGCTGGGTCTTTTCCACTGGTGCTGAAAATCACTCAAATACTAATTGTGATCTCTTCTTAACAGGAACACATTATACCCATCCAGCAAGCATGTCATCTATGCCCTCTGACATTTTTCAGGAAATTAGAAGAACAAATACTTTTCCAATTAAAACTGAATTTATGCAAGCAAGAGCTCAATAGAAGAGTTCAAATCACTAGTTTTGGTATTTGGAGTCTCTATTTCACTATTGCTCCATGATATTCAAGATCAATGTATTTCTGCTCCAAGTGCAATGAAAGTATTCCCAAAATACAAATTTTGTTTTCAGAGTAAGAGATGCCTTATAATCCTCATCACAGCTCACATGCAAAAACGTATGAACTCTAATTTTTATTTCCATGTGGGAAAGCTATCTGAAACATGAATACTGGAAAACAAAGGTTTTCTGGAGAACAGCTTCACATAAACGGCATAAAAGCAGCATTAAAGTTACTCTGAAGCTAATGGAACACAAAATCAGCTCACCCAGTTACTTAATCCTTGGAAAGCATTAAAAAGAACTATATTTAATGATGCTATTGTTCAGTTGGAATAATTTGTGTTTAATTTCTCAGGGAAATTCAAATCTTTTATCCCAAGCAGTGGTATTATTTTCTTTTTATATTTTTATCAATGGTTCAGTTGCCCCTTAATCAAAAGACAATGCAAGAGGGAATATTTCTCATTCAGCAGAGCATCTTGACTAATTTTATGGTCCCATATGTGATTACTCCGAACAGAAGTTCATACAAAGCGCAATTTACAGCATACGCATAACTAGATATCTAAAAATAGAGTATGTAAAATTCAATCTTAGTGACATAAAACTTATAAGCCCTGTGGGTTTGAGCTGATATTCACAATTTGATTAAATATGCTCTGAGTGCACAAGTATGCATTCAGTATTAGGAGCTAGAAAAATAATTCTGTATACTTCATCCTGGAAACAACTCCCTTACGTATTTTTTTACTGTATTTATTTATGATTTAAAATGAATGAGGGCTATGGAACAATACCTTGTATCTTAAAATTTAGCTTAAGCTTGCTATAAACAATGAATAAAATGAACTCCTCTGATATTGGAGTTGTAATTCTCATGGGGTCCATACCACAAGGCTTGATCTTATGATACTGTTATAATAGAAACACCATTAATTTTACACAGATAAGTTCAAGTAGTTATCTGATACGCATACAGCACAGGGGTGATTTCCAGAGGATTTCACCCATTTATCAATTTTACAGAGAATCAGTCTCTGTGCAGAGCTAAAAAAGAACTGCAGTGGTGAAGTATTGACTCCTTTTAATAGGCACACATAACTAATTTCAACAAGAAGCAATGGAGTCAAGCCAGAGTAAAAAAAAAATAAATTCAAATATATATTGAGACCAAAGTGAAACTTTAGATCTACTATTGACCAGAAATTTTTCAGTCAAATGAAACTATTACCACAAGAGAAAGACAGAACATTAAACTTAATGTTACAGATGCATTGCTCTGGAAAGTCTGATGCCTTCCCGTGCCTTACCCAGAAACCTAAATCTATTCTGAGATTCAGAGAGGACAAACTGGTATGGAAGTGGAACAGAAACACTTTGTTACTGTGTTTGATCTCAGGCATTCAAAATGAACAGCAAAATATAAAACAAATGAAGCACAGCTGACATTGAGTTTTGCTCTGCCAGTCACACCTGACTTAACTACCACTCAATCTACCTGCCCTCTGCCTTGTTTCTTAAGAATGAGGAAAATTCTGCCAACATTGGTAACATTCTTCCAAAGCCCTCCCAAAGTCAAACTCTGTAGGACTGATGCTGGTGACTAGCATTACCACGGTAGCAGTTATACAAACACAAATTTATATAGCTACCTATTATCCTTCATCCCAATTTGTCTCTATTACCTTGTCTTAATCCCAGCCTGTGTGTTGAGGGTGAGTTTGATTCTATTTCTCTTTCTACAGAAGGAAGTAACTAACCTTCCTTAGGCTGTAACAATATTAAAATAACTAAGATGCATGTTCCTCTCCCCAACAATCAAATGTTATACTGATTTGTGAAAGCGTGATTTACCCAGCAATAGTAAAATATTCTTTCTAATTTACAAATATGCAAATTAAGATTTAAAAAAGCCACTGCCAGAAAATATCCACACTGAGCTATCACACAGCATTTACACCAAACACCTGAGAATGGAAGGTCCATCTTTCATTTCAGCTAACCCGATTGATTGCAACCTGGACAGACCACAGGAAAAGCATAGGATAAGATCCAGGATTCGGTTGGGAACTGGTGCCACTAGTTGGATGCTCACAGCTGAAATTGGTGCACGGCTGAGCGAGTTCTGCTTTGCCAGAATATCTCAGTTCAAAGTCCAAAGGGCTAGCTCCAACCTCAGTTGACTAGAGCTATTTGTCTCTACAGTGGAACAGAAGTGGGGCACTCGCATTGCTGGCTGATTTCAGCTGGCAGGTGGCAATTAACAGCACCTTTCTGAGCTGATAGAGAGTTTGTAGGATTCCCTGTCCACTCTTGACGTAGGAAGCGGCTCAAGCTGCCTCAGGGCTGGTTCTTCCCACATTTCCCTTTCCAGGGGTTTTTCAGTGAGCACAGAAGAGCGAGTGCATCACAGCACAGACGACTGTCTGAAACGTGCCTAAGCTGTGGCTCGACTTCAGACACTAACTCTGGCTAAACAAGCCTCGGGAAAATTAATTTCAAAACCACCTTTGCTACAAACACACTTTGCATATATGCGTCAGATTTCTCTAAACATTCCTCTTCCAAGTGCTGATTGTTACTAATATCCAGATATTTACGTAGCAAGAATTAAAGGAAATATATACTCCAGCACTCAGTAGTATTTCACCAATTGTTTTCTGTGATTGTATTTTAAAAGACTACTTTTAAAACAAACGTGAAATGCATGCAAGACTATATTATACAGCTCAGCATAGAGCTCTAAAAAGGACAATACATAAATCTGGAAACTAAAAAGAATGTATTTGTTCTGCAATATTAAGATTAAGCTTGACCTTTCAAAGAACAAATCTATTGGAAATGCAAAAGTTTTCAGCCTCTTAATTAGCTCTGTCCAGAAGAATCTAATGCCACAAGTAAACAGGATATTTCCATTTTGCCCTCCTTTACAGACTCAATAAAATACTTCTGGTTGTAATTCACTTGAAACCAGAATGAATCAAGATCATTAAGCTCACTGATTTAACCAATCCAATTTGTCCTATCTGAGAATGAATCGAAAGTTCTTAGACACGCAAAAATAATTTTACACATATGAAGTCTCCATGAAAACTAGTTGTGTTAGCAAATTTACCTGCACCAAAACTGGGCCATCCCAAAATAACAGCAGGAGTTTTTTAAACGTAGCACGGTCTTGTACTTGTAAGTACATCCCTACCCTTAAAAGAAAAACATAAAATATATGGTTTTTACTGCACCTGTTCTCATTTTGAGGACCTCAACAGAATTTAATGCTTCATAATCAACAACAGGATGATAAGGAATTAACATTGCTTAAAAAAATTACAACTCTTCTGCTATGTTTCATTTTATCAACAGAAAAAGCCTCCTTACCAGAATTTTTGTAGTATAAGCACTGTTGATAGCAATTGCATTAACCAGCAAATCAAGGGTTTTGGCGGGTACAGAATCTGGGTCAGGGACCTCTTTGTAGTGGACATCACCAACATAGGCTTGGACAACCGTCATCCGGTTGGTAGTTAGCGTCCCTGTTTTGTCGGAGCAGATGGCCGTAGCATTACCCATAGTTTCACAAGCATCTAAGTGGCGGACCAGATTGTTATCCTTCATCATTTTCTGAGAAAAGGCAAAATAAAAAACCTTCAAGGTTTGCTTTGACAGATTTTTAACATCAGTTATAAAAAGCAAAAAAGCATGTATTTGGTCTTGTTCATGAGAACATAATGCTTAGTAAACTAGGAATTTGACTGGGGCCAATAACCCAAGCCCCAGTTACAGACAACCGAGCAGTAACTATACCTGAAATAATTTCACCTTTGATAAACGGACATAGTTCCATCCTTTTTTTGCAGAATATATACATTTTAAGGAATAGCTAGAACAGCAAAGATTAGCTAAACAAACTGAAGATAACAGGATTTTTAAAACAGTATCATTATAGCAAATATTAGACTTTTTTTAAAATACTATTTCCAATGCCAGGATTTTATCTTGCAGCACACAGAGAGACTATACATTTTGGGAAAGAAAGAAACTAACAAACAAAAAAAACCCTCCACCAAACAAAAACAAACAACCCACACGCACAAAAACCCACCATTATACACTACTCCACTACACAGTGCATATTTTTCACAAGATGCACAGCCATCCTGGAAATACATGTTATCCTTCCTTCTGTGTTTTCAATACTAAAAAATGCTATGCCAAGTCACCTGACCCTTACTGTCAGATAATATCTTATATTCATAGGGCACAATATCACCAATTGTACACAAAGCTGTATTGCAGTTTGATACTGCAAATATAGATACACATGTACATGCTGCATGTGTTAGATGAAGGACATAAGAACATGAAAATATTTTAAAAGCAGCTAAAGTCTTTATTAGCAAAATCCCATGCTTGAGATGTGCTCTTTTTTCCTAATAATAGTGATGTTTGTCTACATACAAATCAAGCTGTTGCTTCTTAATGTTCATATGTTAAATTGTTTACATACTAAATGGAAATAAACTTTACAAAATCTTCATCTAAGATTCCCAGAATGTTTAAATAAGGCCCATCTGACTAAATTGCTAAAACAATCTGAGATAACTCCTAGATAGATAATGGAGTAATCCACAAGTCCAGGATTTTAATCCTCTTTAATTTCCTAACAGAATCATTTACCTTGGCTACAAAGAACTGCAACTGCATTTAAGAAAAGTACATGAAAGCTCCAGTGAAACTCTAATTTCATTGAAAAGTGTTCCTGGAGACTTCAAATCCTTGACAAAACTTTGTACTATTCCACAAGAAAATTTGAAGACAAGGTTATTCTGTATCAAAAGACTGGACTGTTCTCATAGTAAATTCTGCTCAATAAATTCCTGGTAACCTTGCAAACTAAGCAGGTATTTCCACTGTTTGATATTCTTGCACTGCATAGTTTTAAAGATATGTATTAGAATACATATGTATTTGCATTTTTGTCAGAAAAACTCTCAATATAAAGCAAAGTTTCACTTTAAAGAAATTTCACACTCATTAATATTTTGAGCACGTTAATTTACAGGCCAATTTTCATCACACCTGATAAAACCTGAGACTAACTCACTAGTAAACTCAACTGAACAGCATTTTTCTCCCACAATTATTTTTAATGTTTCTTACCTTTACAGAATAGGCCAGAGAAATAGTGACAGCAAGTGGAAGTCCCTCAGGAACAGCAACCACAAGTACAGTAACACCAATAATGAAGAATTTAACAAAATACTGAACATAGACAGGAGTGCACTCAGGCAACCACTGCTTCTTGTTGACCACAAATGTGTCAATGGCAAAATAGAGTACCAAAATTATTACAGTGATGGCAGACATCACCAAACCTGAAAATAGAAATAATCAATTACTATAAAACAAAACACAATTAAAAACATGTGCAATTAGAAATCTACATTTGAATTTCATATGAAATTATTTTCTTATTCTACATGACATCTTTCACCAGTACCAGTAATGATGAAAATGATAAATTTTACAACGTAGAAAAAACTTTACGATAATACATTTACAACAGCCATACATTCCAGTGAACAAGGAAACACTGAATTCTACAGAACAGCTGAATCATACTGCATTAATTTTTAAGCACCATCTTACTGCTGCTTTTAAAACTTCTTAGTCAATCTAGTTCAACAGGAGTTCCACTATTGCTTAAGCTAAGTTTTTTTCAATTTAGTACGTTACTTTGCCTGGTACAACATTTATCTGTCCTTTTGACCTCCACCTTTTACAAATTACTAGTCTATCCATATTCAAACACTCATCTTTCTTTTAAATAAGCTTATCTTAAGAGGCTTGAGAAAAGGAATCTCCTGTAGTTTATGTTGCTTTAGAAAAGCCCTGCTGATGTGTCTGGCCGAATGCAATGAAGCAATACTGCAGAATTGTCCACAGAACAGTTTTTTACTGTTTTTCTTGAAAATGTGTTAAAAACTAGCGTTTCCAGGGTTTTCCTTTTCAAAAGGATATATGCAAACAGTGCATATTTTTATGAGAAGAGGCTCAAAAGAGGTACAACACTGACAGTATAGCAAAAGAGACATTAATAAATACTTCACAGAATTCACAAAAGGTCCTGGGGACTTAATATGTTCTCCCAATGACACAGACGTTGCTAAGATAGCACTCCTCCTCCACAATTTTGTTCCTGGATTTGAGTATACAAATAAAAACTCCATCAGAACATCTATTTTGCCTTGCTATGATTACTGCCTTTTGGCAGGTCTCTATGAAGCAGTTAAGCCTGCATTTCAGAATAAATTAATTTTTCTCTAACGAGATCATACAGTAGAAGGAGAATGCTGTGAATTTCATGTCTTGACTGAAGTTAAAAAAAAAAAATGGTAAGCTGAGGGATGCTAAGGTTGACAGGAAACAGATGAGTCGGGGAGATTGCTAAATGCCAGAGGATAAAGGAAAATCCATTAAAATACTGTACAGGCAAATACTCATGACAACACAAGACATCCCCATAGATTGCCCAACGACAAAGAAAAACCCAATGAGGCAATGATTAATTAATTTAATTCATATTACTTGCCACATTATGGTTAGAAATCTCTATACAATTACTTTAAAAGTGATATTCACATGCCTGCTGAAATACCAAAGAGAGTAATAATGAGAAGGCAATGTAGAAAGGTACTTAATCTAAGAAATTAATGATGATGAGAAATGAAGTGCTTTTATATCAATGCGTACTGTTGTACAACTAGCAACAAAGCAGAGAAGCTTGAGGAATATGAAACTGGGCAAAGCATGAAATTGGATATTAAAGACATGACAACCATAGATTCCAAATCATGCACTGTTCAGGCAAAGAGATAGAAGTGGCATCATGGGGTTATGTGATCAACTAAGTGTAATGAACTTAAAAAGGAATGAGAGGGAATAGCAGGAGAAAAAAATCAAACTGGTAAAGAAGGATAAAGGAGATTGAACCGAGGCAAAATAAGAAGTCTGTCGCAGGGCCTCAGCCAAGGTCTGGATAGAGATCGAGGTTCCTTTAATACCATGAATATTATGTCATTATGAAAGATTTTCGCTTTCTACCTACATGTTGGAGAAGTGCTACTTATAACAGTAGGGACCAGATGGTACTGGAAACAAGAGTCAACAGATGTGTCATATTTGGGTAGAAGGCAGGAACACAGATATTAAGAGAGAGCAGAATGATTTCAGAATCCATAAGAGGGAAATAGTGTGTGAGTGATATTTTGAGATTATATTAGAGGTTCTGAAATTGTGTAGTCAAAAGTTCTAGGGGGGGGGGGGAAACTAAATATGTAATTACTGCACTTGGGAATATTGACTATGAGAAAAGCTACATTTCATTTTGATTCAAATACTCATTACAATCCAAGTTGCCCAAAGCTTCCAGTTTCTTGACAGCCAAAGGTAAGTTTTAGAAGAATAAAAGACATTCAATACCACATACTATCCTTAGAACAGTACTATGATGACCTATTTCTAAATATTGCAGTACAAAAGGCCTATCCCTTTTAAGAATAACTTGCTTTAAAACCGTTTGTTGCTAGTGTAACACACCGCTATGCGGTCAGTTCCCCAGTCATACCTGCTTTGCCTATCTGGACTGCCAGCTTGGTCAGCTTTCCCTGAAGAACAGATTTTTCTTTCTTGTGCATGTTGGATTTCTTCTTGTCTTTGTCATCTCCCTCTCCCCCTTCTGCACTCTTCAGTGGCTGCATCTCCATGGCAGCAGCCCCATCCTGCTGCTTGGCTAATAATGCAGAACAAAACTGTTACTCCAAAAGGGTTCTTCACTCTTTCTACCTTAGTGTTGATACTTACTGAATTCAATCAGCAACTCCCATTGCAGGGGCTGATTGCAACACAGATAATTGTAACTGTGCAGAATTACACTTCCATGGCAGACAGACACCCCTATGAGACCCAGTGGGGTTCTGCGGGGGCACAAATGAACAAGCAGACCCATGTGCACTCCATCCATATGGGGGTGTGTACTGCGCCATTCAAGTACCGCGAAAACCATTGATTTTTACTTATTTATTTATTTATTTTTAATCCACCAATGACATTCTGTGTTATACACATATATATCACTTAATGTCTTGCAAATTACTTGGCAAGTAACAGTACATCAGTACTGCAGGACTTCCTAGAATAGCAGTTCCCAAATGCTTCGGCAAATAGACAGTCTGTATTTCTCTAAATTTTGGTATGTCTCATAGATTACAATGCACCCTTATAATCATATTTTTAATGAAAACATTTTTAAGGTAATGTGGTTCCACAGATGATCCATGCGCCACTTCTCTTGACTGCATGGGCCAGTGGACCACACTTTGCAAACCACTATTCTAGATAATACCAGACTTTAAAAGTTTCCTTAGCATTTCAGTGTTCAAGTAACTTAACCATCAGGTCCAATGGTGATACTATCATCATTCTCCTGTCAAAAGCACACATAATTTAAAGGCTAAACCATCCTTTCTGGAAAGAATGCTACTGCTAATATAAGGAAACTTTATTTTAGTATCAAAGAGAAAGATGTGTCTTTTAAAAGCAATGACATTCCAGTTTATATATGTGTATGTGTCTGTTTTGTATTGCACACAGACATAAGTAAATTAAATAGAATGAGATGAAACAGCTTTGCTTTGACATTCATGAAAAATTGTACAAAACCATGCTTATTTGACCTGGAAATCTAATTCACCTATCTAACCTTAAAACTTATTCATTTAATATCGTTTTATTTAATAGCTTTGTACCATTAACCACTAAGTTTATCTACTCAGTTTCTGATCCATCACCATTGCAATCTGTAGTATTATCTGAGAAGAGAAAGTTATAGTTTAATTTACTTATTTGGCATAACCTAAAGAAATCAAGATAGCTGTGTCTCATGTAATAAAAAGGGAACCATGACTTTTGCTTCAGAGAAAGCAAAATAATTATTTCAATTTCTTCCTAAGATTGTACATTAAATAAGAAATTCCTAAGATTCTTACTCTTCCAGTCGTTTACCCTTATAATACACTTTTACATTGCTAAATAACCTCTTGGCTTTAAAGTTTCCTTTTGTTATTGCTTTACCTTCTCCCTGCAAAAGAAAACATGTCCTTACAATGCCATTGAACACCAAAGATGACAAGACATATCAAAAATAGGGTTGGAAATTCACTAACAATACACAGCATACATAACTTGCACAAGAAAAACGAATTCAAATAAGCTTTGTGACATGAAAGTATCATCTATAAATGGCTTATTAGAAATACCGATCTTCTCCTGTCCTAAATATCTGATATATCAAAATTCTGTAAAGTTACAATCTCTTTGGTAGGTTCTTTTGCTGGGTTTGGCTGTTCGGGGTTTTTTAACATTCTGTTTGAACAATAGGGCCATTTTCACACACAGGCACAAATCACAAATTTTCTTTTTATTTTTTAAAAGAATTTAACTACATGCTAAAAATAAAATCCACAACCTCCTTAATATGAAAGAAGATTACCTTTGTTCTGGCTGTTCTCCATATTCCCATCCTGCATTTTGCCTATATGATGAAAAATTTCAACAGACAACAGACAGTAAACAATCTTCACCCAAGACAGAACATGAAAATGGGAGTTTAAATAAAAAGGGCAGATGAAAGTAATGAGCATGTTACAAATAATTAGTTATGATCAGTAGCCATTGTTACTATATGTTTACTTAGAAGCACGGACAACTTAGCTGGACATATTCAAGGAACTGCAGTCAAGTTCAATGTTGTAACACATAAAATACTAAATATCAGCACATATTTTTGAGCAAATTACATAAATTAAGAGGGTGAAACTAATAAAAAGAATCCAGTGGAGAGCAGAATTTGAATAATATTCCTGAACTGAAATTTCAGAGAGCTGTGACTTAAAAAATCCACAGGTATAATTTTGGCACACACCAGTACAGGGTAGGACTTTTTTAATGTATTCCAGAATTAAATTCATTATTTTTAGTAAATTAAGACAAAATAGAAATAATAGTGTTAATAAATATAAATAAATAAAAATGTAAATCAGATATGATTTAAAATGACATCTTCCTCACTTGGTTGTATTATTTAGCAAGTTACTCCTGTAAATACAAGTGCCAGGTGACCATCCTATAGTCAAGCTTATCCTAAAGAAAGATTTGCCAAGTGCATCTGTAATTTCCAATTTAATATTTTAGCTACATATAGTCTTGCCATATCAAAGTCCTTATTTGTTTTTTTTTTTAAATTGAAAATACATCGTTTGAAAGTGTGTGTGAAATAAAAATGGCAAAATACAAATTAGAGCATACAAAACTTTGGTATTCAGAATAACCACTAAACAATTTCAAATGTATTCAAAATTTCTTGATGGGATCCCTTATGAAACTCTCACAGTGATATATGAATTTATCTTACGGAAGTGACTATTTGAGTTTTATAGATATTATATTAGATGGATGACATTCTCTTTTTGTAGTTATGTATAATGCACAATAAAAAAATAATGTTAAGGAAAATTAATAGTTAACACACCTTTACTGGATTTTTGACAAATTCTAATAAGAAATGTATCATTGGAGTTTATAAAACAAATATGACAGCAGTTAAGTCTGGCTCTTTTGGCTTCCTGCAATACAGCTGGTACTGACATGCACAATAAAGCAGAAGAAATTATGCTTTAATGTATGTATTAATTTTTTCACTCTACACTGTGAATAAATAGTAGCAAAATTGAAAGGCTAAGATGCATTTCTTGCATGTTTGTGTCTTCAGTAATTGGGAGATCACTAAAACCTTCCCTCTCAAAAAGAGCAAAAATGGCCAAATCAGTCATAAATGTCTCACCATAACATTTCACCCCATACTAACAGGCTACAGGCACTGAGAAATTCAAAAGCACAGAATTACAGTAAAGGAAAGGATGTATTGCTACATACAATCATCTCAGTACTCGGATTACTAAATATGCTGAAGTAAGCCATTTAGCATCAACTGCTTGTCTATATTCCTAACTCTCTTCCCACCTTGGCTATAATATGACTTTTTAAAAGCACTATCTATCTTCCAAAGACTTACATTTTGCCATGAGACACGAATCTGTGAACCTGAACAAAACCAAGTTAATTTTCATTGTGAAATTTCCTTAAAAAGGATTTGCATACAGTGCATAGTTGAACTTGATATCTGCCTAATGGCTATTTTTCTTAGAATGGTTTTTAATAAAGTTAGTGGAAGACATAAACCATCTCTAGAGATTCTGATTTCTGGCTAGAAGATAAAGCCTTCCTTAAGCACTGGAAAACATTAATTTAGAGCAGACAGTCTGCTCTATGTCCTGCTCTATAGTTCCTTTTTCAGAATACAATTCAAAAACTTAAAACAGTATAATTAAAGATTCTTCAACTTAAAAAAAATCCAAACCCAAACCCTGGCAAACACAAAATACACTGGTTTTTCTATGTAAATCTAAGTATTTAACTTTATGATATATATTTGCTATTTAATTGGGGTATCATAATTGTTGTAACGAATTACACTAACAATTCATCTACCCTGACTACCTAAAAATACCAGTACACAAAATGGACAATTGTTAGCAACAATGTAAACACGTGTATTTAGAAATATATTCTTAACCTCATCAGCTACTGCATTTAGGTTATTGCGGAGGGGGGGAGTCATCATAGCTAGTTATATTGCAATTATTTAGATAGAATAACAAAGAATGGGTAATTTAGGTAATTATGATAAAGAAGAGAATACTATAAAGGATTTATTTCCTCCTGTTCCAAATAATTTTAAGCCTGCACTTGGCTACAAATTATGAACAAAGAAAGAAATTAAGAAAGAAATTAAGATGATAGAATCACTAGTGCTGAGAGATCCTTTCTCCTTTCAGTTAGTGCTAGGACCAGCAATACTATCCCATCTATCTGACCTTCGTGCACTGTTTAGAAACATTCAAAGGATGAGTATCTATTGATATTTTGATAATATTTTTATATAATTCTTAAAAAATATAATATATTTTTACATAAATTTTGCAAATCTTTTCTTCTTCTCTTTTAGGAAATAAGGAAGGAAAAGGGGCAGTGTTTGGGCCCTGAAATCTGGAGGAATTCATCTGAGTTTATTTTTATCACTTTTCTAAGCAAGGATGAAAAATCTGAAGGTTTAGAAAAGACTATAGAATCTCCTAATATGACTGGTATTCTGCAGTTGCTGTGAAGGTTTTGAATTTGCATATAAAATGTTTTGCATTTTGCCTTTGCCTTACTAAAATTTCTGCCTTTTGGAAGGTACCCATGGAACCATTACTGCCCAAGTTCTTACTCCAAAAGACAGTTACTTCTCCAAATAAACTTTGCAAGAAAAGACTCCCCTTTACCTCCCCCAGTCCTTTATGAAGAGTCAATGAGACAGAATAACAAAGACCTGTCACTGGCATTAGACATTATTTGTACATTGGAGGAACTGCTTGGAAGCAACCGAAGAAGCTAATCGAGTTACGTTCTCATGTGCCGTGATGGAGCAAAAAATTTAAAATACCCTACTGGTTTTCCAAAATGTCTTATCTTGCAATAGAACTGAGTTATAGCCCTCTTCATGCCAAGTCAGTTATATCCTGCAGCTAGTTAGAACAGACTCACGTTGCAAATCTATATATAGGGAGAAGAGTGAAACATATCTGAAGTGAATCATTAGAAATTCTTTCATGCAGTGTGATATCAGAGCCAGTGCATTAGTAAAACACAGATTAATTGAAAAAGAATAAATCTGATTCCACTGTATCAAATATGAAGTTTTAGATAATTCTTCTATGCACTTGCTAAATAACTTCACTTACAATTCATAAAAATATTCTGAATATTAAAACTGCAAATTGCTTTGCAGGAGTTGAACAGTAGTGGACATATGCCAGAACTGACAGAACAGTAAATGTAAAGTATTTCAGCTGAGACATTTCTCCGAGTCTGCTATGGTATTGCTATATCTGAATATAATTTTAAGTAACAAATTCTCTGAATACCAAATGCCAAAACAACCCCAACAATCCAACATGGAAATCCTGATTTAGGAATTGGGTAGTGCTTTACTGGACAATGGTAAGCACTCCTTTCTCTAAAGAAATCAAATTTGGGGTAAACAAGCTGTAAACAATGATTGCTGCTTCCCATATTTTCTTTTAAAAATTTACCTTTTCTAAATACCATACTTTAAAATTTGACGAATTTTCATGAATTACTACCTTTCTGTAAAATTTTCTCATCTGCTTATAACCTTAACTTCTAAGCTTTTAAAAACTGAACA
>NW_010973420.1:3643326-3643606 GCF_000737465.1 Haliaeetus leucocephalus
CGCCTCACCTCAGAAGGGTTAAAAGCAAAACTACATTCGGCTGCACAAAAAATTGACTTCTATGCTTTGTGCACTGAAAAGAATTGAGTATGTATCTCTCAACTCCAAGATAAACAGGGGCAGTAACTATTGTTTATGATGGGAGAGAAGATGGTGGAAAATCACGTAGTTACTTAAGACACTGATTTAGTATCCCTTGGAACTTAATTTCCGTATTAAGTTCAGGCATTAAGACCAAACACAACAGCTATTTACCGGGCAACTAAGACTTGCTAACAGA
>NW_010973420.1:3643616-3644434 GCF_000737465.1 Haliaeetus leucocephalus
AGACCGGGTTAGAACAACTTAGGACTCCTTTCTGCATCTTGCTGAGCAGTGGTTCTCATCCAGCAAAGCATTTAAGCAGATGCTCAACTTAGTACTCAGTAACTTGCAGGACTGAGCATAAATGTAATACTGCAGTCTCCAGTGGGATTGAAGGAGGGTATCTGGTAAGACTTTGTTGTATGTGTATGTTTGTTTTACACACAACAGAGTAGAATTATAGAGCATAAAGAATGGGGAATGAAATATTCATCATTAATTTCCTGGTTCTTGGTCTCTAAGGAATCTGAAATTGGGGCGTTGGAACCAGGATGATACAAGTTCCTGTCATGCAGTGAGATGTAGGGATTGCAAATCGTAGTTTTCCGGCAAACTTAGAATATGCAGGAGTAAAGTTTTAAATCTGGTTATACATTTCTTTTAAATTATAATAAAATTATTTAAAAATAGGCTTAAAGATTTCCTGTGTCATTGTTTTAAATAAGATACTACACTAGTAAGTCTTAGTGCTTGTTTAGTACTTGGTATTGCTATGTCAGAAACTTTAGTCTCACATGCATAATGCAACAACTACTGACCTGCATAGAAAAAAATTTCTATCACTAACACAATGAAAAGTAGAATTACTTTTGTCAGCATTACTGGTGCTGTACAAGAGGGAAAGGTTTCTATACAAATGAAGACTAATGTATCAGATTACCAGAAAAATACAGCTGATGCCTAGACTAATATTGACCCATTCCATTTAATACTGGAATTAGACTGTTAGAAGAGATACTGAAATATCTGCATGCTAAGAAGTGGGGTCAAGAATCTGTACT
>NW_010973420.1:3644621-3645338 GCF_000737465.1 Haliaeetus leucocephalus
GAAACTCTCACAGTGATATATGAATTTATCTTACGGAAGTGACTATTTGAGTTTTATAGATATTATATTAGATGGATGACATTCTCTTTTTGTAGTTATGTATAATGCACAATAAAAAAATAATGTTAAGGAAAATTAATAGTTAACACACCTTTACTGGATTTTTGACAAATTCTAATAAGAAATGTATCATTGGAGTTTATAAAACAAATATGACAGCAGTTAAGTCTGGCTCTTTTGGCTTCCTGCAATACAGCTGGTACTGACATGCACAATAAAGCAGAAGAAATTATGCTTTAATGTATGTATTAATTTTTTCACTCTACACTGTGAATAAATAGTAGCAAAATTGAAAGGCTAAGATGCATTTCTTGCATGTTTGTGTCTTCAGTAATTGGGAGATCACTAAAACCTTCCCTCTCAAAAAGAGCAAAAATGGCCAAATCAGTCATAAATGTCTCACCATAACATTTCACCCCATACTAACAGGCTACAGGCACTGAGAAATTCAAAAGCACAGAATTACAGTAAAGGAAAGGATGTATTGCTACATACAATCATCTCAGTACTCGGATTACTAAATATGCTGAAGTAAGCCATTTAGCATCAACTGCTTGTCTATATTCCTAACTCTCTTCCCACCTTGGCTATAATATGACTTTTTAAAAGCACTATCTATCTTCCAAAGACTTACATTTTGCCATGAGACACGAATCT
>NW_010973420.1:3645695-3810107 GCF_000737465.1 Haliaeetus leucocephalus
ACTGGTTTTTCTATGTAAATCTAAGTATTTAACTTTATGATATATATTTGCTATTTAATTGGGGTATCATAATTGTTGTAACGAATTACACTAACAATTCATCTACCCTGACTACCTAAAAATACCAGTACACAAAATGGACAATTGTTAGCAACAATGTAAACACGTGTATTTAGAAATATATTCTTAACCTCATCAGCTACTGCATTTAGGTTATTGCGGAGGGGGGGAGTCATCATAGCTAGTTATATTGCAATTATTTAGATAGAATAACAAAGAATGGGTAATTTAGGTAATTATGATAAAGAAGAGAATACTATAAAGGATTTATTTCCTCCTGTTCCAAATAATTTTAAGCCTGCACTTGGCTACAAATTATGAACAAAGAAAGAAATTAAGAAAGAAATTAAGATGATAGAATCACTAGTGCTGAGAGATCCTTTCTCCTTTCAGTTAGTGCTAGGACCAGCAATACTATCCCATCTATCTGACCTTCGTGCACTGTTTAGAAACATTCAAAGGATGAGTATCTATTGATATTTTGATAATATTTTTATATAATTCTTAAAAAATATAATATATTTTTACATAAATTTTGCAAATCTTTTCTTCTTCTCTTTTAGGAAATAAGGAAGGAAAAGGGGCAGTGTTTGGGCCCTGAAATCTGGAGGAATTCATCTGAGTTTATTTTTATCACTTTTCTAAGCAAGGATGAAAAATCTGAAGGTTTAGAAAAGACTATAGAATCTCCTAATATGACTGGTATTCTGCAGTTGCTGTGAAGGTTTTGAATTTGCATATAAAATGTTTTGCATTTTGCCTTTGCCTTACTAAAATTTCTGCCTTTTGGAAGGTACCCATGGAACCATTACTGCCCAAGTTCTTACTCCAAAAGACAGTTACTTCTCCAAATAAACTTTGCAAGAAAAGACTCCCCTTTACCTCCCCCAGTCCTTTATGAAGAGTCAATGAGACAGAATAACAAAGACCTGTCACTGGCATTAGACATTATTTGTACATTGGAGGAACTGCTTGGAAGCAACCGAAGAAGCTAATCGAGTTACGTTCTCATGTGCCGTGATGGAGCAAAAAATTTAAAATACCCTACTGGTTTTCCAAAATGTCTTATCTTGCAATAGAACTGAGTTATAGCCCTCTTCATGCCAAGTCAGTTATATCCTGCAGCTAGTTAGAACAGACTCACGTTGCAAATCTATATATAGGGAGAAGAGTGAAACATATCTGAAGTGAATCATTAGAAATTCTTTCATGCAGTGTGATATCAGAGCCAGTGCATTAGTAAAACACAGATTAATTGAAAAAGAATAAATCTGATTCCACTGTATCAAATATGAAGTTTTAGATAATTCTTCTATGCACTTGCTAAATAACTTCACTTACAATTCATAAAAATATTCTGAATATTAAAACTGCAAATTGCTTTGCAGGAGTTGAACAGTAGTGGACATATGCCAGAACTGACAGAACAGTAAATGTAAAGTATTTCAGCTGAGACATTTCTCCGAGTCTGCTATGGTATTGCTATATCTGAATATAATTTTAAGTAACAAATTCTCTGAATACCAAATGCCAAAACAACCCCAACAATCCAACATGGAAATCCTGATTTAGGAATTGGGTAGTGCTTTACTGGACAATGGTAAGCACTCCTTTCTCTAAAGAAATCAAATTTGGGGTAAACAAGCTGTAAACAATGATTGCTGCTTCCCATATTTTCTTTTAAAAATTTACCTTTTCTAAATACCATACTTTAAAATTTGACGAATTTTCATGAATTACTACCTTTCTGTAAAATTTTCTCATCTGCTTATAACCTTAACTTCTAAGCTTTTAAAAACTGAACATCCCGTCCATAGTTTTAACAGAGACCATCAAACAATTATGTATTTTAATCCTAACTACTAGAGCCCCAAAGAATTTACAACAGTTCCTTCTATACAGCAGATAACAAACAGGCTGTATCACAAACCTGTATGAATTTATCACTGTAAGCTCACTGACTGAAAAAAAAAATACTTCTTTTGTGTCAACTATATATTGACAACTAAGACAATAACAATATTTTATTTGAAATGGTAATGTGTTGATTTTCATGTAACAAGCAATAGCATTTCCTGAGCTAAGTACTTACTGAGTATATAAATTTTTTTCTTATTTGAAGGTATTTTCTACACAGAGGTGTTAGACTTTAGGTAAAAAAAGTTGTTTTCTGGCATATCTCAGGGAGAATTCTCAGACATTATTGAAAAAGTTCATTCTGTCCAGATCGAAAAAGTATCTACATGAACTTGGTCTCCTTGCTTTCAAACTTATTTTTTCCTTCCTTTCTCCCCTCCAAAAAATATCTACATTTTAAGTATTCTCTAACTCATCATCACTGCTAACTAGAAAAAAGTATAGTATAAACAGAAACCAGACGTTGGCAATTTCCCAGACTATTTCAAAGCACTCAATTCTAACTCTACTTGCCAAGTCTTGGTTCTCCTCTGAACACAATGTCAGGTAAGTTGAATTGTGGAAAGTATCTCCTCTTCATGTTGATCAGAGATCTGCAGAATTAATTTAACCGCCTCACCTCAGAAGGGTTAAAAGCAAAACTACATTCGGCTGCACAAAAAATTGACTTCTATGCTTTGTGCACTGAAAAGAATTGAGTATGTATCTCTCAACTCCAAGATAAACAGGGGCAGTAACTATTGTTTATGATGGGAGAGAAGATGGTGGAAAATCACGTAGTTACTTAAGACACTGATTTAGTATCCCTTGGAACTTAATTTCCGTATTAAGTTCAGGCATTAAGACCAAACACAACAGCTATTTACCGGGCAACTAAGACTTGCTAACAGAAAGACCGGGTTAGAACAACTTAGGACTCCTTTCTGCATCTTGCTGAGCAGTGGTTCTCATCCAGCAAAGCATTTAAGCAGATGCTCAACTTAGTACTCAGTAACTTGCAGGACTGAGCATAAATGTAATACTGCAGTCTCCAGTGGGATTGAAGGAGGGTATCTGGTAAGACTTTGTTGTATGTGTATGTTTGTTTTACACACAACAGAGTAGAATTATAGAGCATAAAGAATGGGGAATGAAATATTCATCATTAATTTCCTGGTTCTTGGTCTCTAAGGAATCTGAAATTGGGGCGTTGGAACCAGGATGATACAAGTTCCTGTCATGCAGTGAGATGTAGGGATTGCAAATCGTAGTTTTCCGGCAAACTTAGAATATGCAGGAGTAAAGTTTTAAATCTGGTTATACATTTCTTTTAAATTATAATAAAATTATTTAAAAATAGGCTTAAAGATTTCCTGTGTCATTGTTTTAAATAAGATACTACACTAGTAAGTCTTAGTGCTTGTTTAGTACTTGGTATTGCTATGTCAGAAACTTTAGTCTCACATGCATAATGCAACAACTACTGACCTGCATAGAAAAAAATTTCTATCACTAACACAATGAAAAGTAGAATTACTTTTGTCAGCATTACTGGTGCTGTACAAGAGGGAAAGGTTTCTATACAAATGAAGACTAATGTATCAGATTACCAGAAAAATACAGCTGATGCCTAGACTAATATTGACCCATTCCATTTAATACTGGAATTAGACTGTTAGAAGAGATACTGAAATATCTGCATGCTAAGAAGTGGGGTCAAGAATCTGTACTAAGAGACAGTCAAAATTGACTACAGTAATTTTTATTATTTTTTTATTATTATTTTTAGTAAATACAGGTAGGCTCATTAGATGATCACTATCTAAGGGCATAGACAAATACCCACAGACATAACTTTCCAGTCAGCCTCTTCCAAAAAAGATGCTCAAAGCAGCAAAAGTTATTCCTAAAGCACCGTTAGTTGAAATTGAGCCAGATTCCTGATCCCAGCACTATTTCTCAGAACTACATGAAGACTACACGAATACTTATGAGAGTGCCACATCAGAAGGAAAGAGGATGTAATCCATTTATCATGGTGCTGTCCTTCAGATCTATGCTGACAAATATGTAAAGGGCTTTACAACAACACTTCATGTAAAGGCAACTCAGAATTCTGTTTTGAAACTAGCCTTACTTAATGGTTCCTTTGAATTGCAGTTTTAATCAATGGCAAATACCTCATAATTCCTACTTCTTCCTCTCCCATTCTGTGTGAATAAATTCTGTGTGAATAAAATAAATAAGTCACAGCATCTTTGTGGCATCTCTTATAAGCTACTATAGAGTTTATGGAGTAGGATCTCTCAGGGGGTAATCACATGCACATACAACATCTGTGCAGTTCATAAAAGGTAAAGGGAATCTTATATAGTCAGGAGAGAAATCTATCAAATAAAACAAGCTACGTGTTCTTGACGTACCATTGACTAAGCTGGCATTTGCATTATCAGTGGCATTTGCACCTGTTGCACCATCTGTAGCTGAAGGAGGGTGGGAGGAGGGATGGGAAGAATCTACTGAGCAATAATGGATAAAAAAAACAATAAATAATAATAATAACAATATGAACATGACAAAACAAAAAACATTTATGGAATACTATGGCATTGTTTTCTCCAAAATCAATCTGTTTAAAATTAATTTACATAACTTTCCAAAGCAAAATGTCATTACAAAGGTGTTACAAAGTAAGGCAAAAACTCATACATGGAATAATAATAATAAGAAGAATAAAATAAATACGAAAGACATTTAACAAAGTTAACAGTTGGTGAGAACTGACTGCACACAGTACTATGTACATTGCTTTGGTCCTTTTTTCTTTCTTTTTTTACCTTTAACATAATGTTATGCAAATATTAAAATGGTTGAAATATTTCCCTTGAGTTAATGAATATACAAAATGTGTGGGTAGTTTTAAGACATGCAGCTTACTACATAGCATATACAACATTACATATTTTGTATTTTATGTAATGTTGCATATTATGACGTATTATTGCTGATACATCCCAGCCTAACATGGGCTTAATCTACGTCCTGCCATAACCTAGTTAATATGCACATTGATCTGAGTGGAAACATTAGACTTTTCAATATTGTATGTGGAAATGGCAAATATAGTCTTGAGGAGAATAATGAGTCATTTTAAATCCAAATAATAGACATTACGTAATTGCCTGTTTTCTGGTGAAATGAAAACAGTATCAGAAAAGAAAATCCTCTCTGTTTTCAGCAATTATCGGCATATTAGAGAAATTGGTCACAAAATCTTTCCTAATAGGAAGGCGAAAAACTCGAAGAAGGTTTAATTATTTTATTATGTTTTTTTATACTGTAGCTCAGAAAATTAGTCTCTAGAAATAATAGGTAAAATAAGTTTTGTTTTGTTTCTGTTGGTTAATTGTTCAGAATAGAACACAGAAGTCCTATAATGAATCCTGATCGAGGCTCTTGAACTGCTTCAGTACTTGACCCGTAGTGACTGTTTCACACTGTACTGGTTTGTTATTCAAGAAAAATGATCTTGTTTTATTTACAAATGGTAAATTGGGAGAAGAAAATAAACAGCATACAGGATTTAAAAACACACCCTGTGCAACTACATTCATGAAAATTTCAATTGCAAATTTGATTACTGTGATGGTAATAACTTAAACTGTTTTAGTTACTCATGCTTATTTTTTATTCCATTTGGATATTCATACTAACCAGCACAGCATGAACTGCTAACAGCAAATCATGCATTCCAACATTTAATATACTGTAATTTACTTCTGGAGAATAACTGATTATTCAAGCGTAACATTAAGATTTGCAACACCAACAATGCGTGCACACTTAAATGTTTGCCACGAACAATCCCGTTGATTTGAAATAATTCTTTAATTTAACTGGACTGATTCAAAGACAATTATTTTAATCATTAGTTCAACCCTGATTTGCACCAAAGCTTGCTGGCTAAAAGCCTCATCCTTTCATTTGATGTGGTACAATTCTTACTCTACCTGGAAGCTGATGTCCATCCTCCTGTTTCACACCTGTATGATGATTTTTACAAAATGTTAATGAACGATAAAAGCACACACCCACATAAGACTGAAACAAACATTTATGATTGGCAGGATTTCAGAGAATTGCAGGTTTATATACAAGAGTACAGTATTTGAGATTGGGCCTCAGTTTGCTACCAGCTCTGCAAGGCACTCCACTGCGCTCGCACAAAGCTGCTAGCGACATTAGAAAATTTCAAGGAATTTTCATGGTATTGTAGCTATACTCAGTTAGATTCAGCATCTGCACAAGTTCTTACACACTTCTGTAAGAACCTCTGGGTAGCAAGTTACGACCACAGTGCAGTGCATCACTCTGCCATCTGTGCTTTCTCTTTCCCTGTCTTTCAAGGCTCTGCATGTTGAAACATGAGAGAATCACCAGTGTCCTGAGCAAAATAACATACAGAGAAGGCCACCCCAGTTACACAAAGGACCTCAGGGCAGACAGCTCTCACTTGCAAACAGGTCCTGAAGTTGCTCTTTCTCACCCACGATACCCTTAGACACTGCCAAAACAGATGCTGCCAGATCTCGAAAAGTCTGTTTCTAGGAGTCTTTCTCTTAATGATAGCAAGGTGTTGTTCAAAACTTGTCTGACACAAAGAGTTTTACTTTGGGAAGTTTTGGTCTTTCTCCTTTTAATGTTCCTAGAACTTACCATGCCTAGCAGGCATTGTGCATTTCTGCGTAGAACTGAAATGGTAAACATTTCATAAAGTCTTTCATCAAGTAAAAAGGGATTTCCTCAGAGAAACACGGAGTCAAGCGCAACCACTTGTTGAACATGTTCAGAAATGGAAATTGTAGGTCATGAAAACCATTTGAACTTGGCCTTCCTATCTGCGGCTTCAAATTAAAAGGATGGAAATGAAAAAAAGGTGGAATCACACTGCCTGACAGATACTAAGTAAAATGGTCAGTAAAGCTATGCTACTCCTTTTTATTAACAGTAAAAACCACTAAAAAGAGTGGAAATATCTAAAAACCCTGCATCAATTGGCCCTTAATTAAGTCTAAAAGATAAATATTCTTAGAACAAACTTGGAACAAAATTCTGAAAGTAGACTTGAACAATTTACAAGACTGTATGAACAAAAACTGGAAAGGACACACATTAAATCATGTTTCTGCTTAGTGTGCAACCCAGAAGTTAGCAATTGCTTATGACGTCACAGTATAATAAAGCGAAAAATCTAGAGACTTCTTGATTTCATTAACTGATACAGGACATCAAAATTAAACTCTCTGCTAACATTTACTGCTACTTTCTTGTCTTTTACTATTCTTAGTTTGACCTTTACACCTTAAGAAATTAAAATGCCTCTAAAGCCAGTCACTGACATTTAACAACTAGGCTAGCAAAAAGCTGCATCTTATCTTTGTTTTACTTTTGAAGCTCAAAGAAAAACGCTATTTCCATGGCCAAGTTGTTGTTTTCTGAAAAAAAAATATTACATAGAGGTAAATGCACAAGAGCAAAACCTTAGCGAATTTTAGGTGAGTATGGATTTATGTAAAGATGGGAGTATGCCCATGTATTCCCTTGCATTTAATTATGTACTGAGAGCCTGCAGTTTCACACTGGAAAAACATCTTGTTATCCAATGTATTTATTGGTTAACGGCTTTTGCTGTTTTTCTGTGTGATATGTAATGATAAAAATGTATACAAAAAAGGAAGTTTTTTAAATCATATTTATTTGTCAAGAATGGAGGAACGCTCTGGCTACACAAAGCCCAAGAGCTTTCTTCGGAGCATCCTTATGTGTTGTGAAATTTACCTTTCTTATCTTTCTTTTCTTCTTCTTCTCCTCCAGCCCCTAGCAGAGTAAAGATGATGCCCGTCTGAGAATTCACACCCACAGCAGTTACAAGCATCCGTCCAGAGCCTTCCATGACGTGAGTACCTGAAAATATGCAATATAAGTTACATATAGCTAAAAAAATAAAAAGAACAACCATTAAATATTTGATGCAAGACTTCTACTGTAGCACTAAGAGAGATCTGTTACACTTTAAAAATCTATATTGAGGCCAATATAATTACATACAAAAAATAATCCCTATTGTTTTATATTATTCTCAACCAAGAACAGATGCTTAACTGCAAATCTTAGGCTGCGTGCCCATTAACCGCAAACACCAGATTCCCTTTTAAAAAGAAATGTTGTCACTAACCAAGTTTACATTATCTTGGAAGATAGCTTCACACAGTTAATTACTGTAACTTTGAAAATATTTTTTCAGGGTTCTGCAAACATTCCTCTGGGCCTCTAGTCAAGATGACACTGACTGTACATGGAATATTATTACATAAACAAAGTGAAAATATGAGTGCAATTTCTCTCATCTTCCTCAGTTATGGTTGATTTACAGGCATAGAAAAAAATATTTTTTAAGACAATTTTGCATCTTCAAACTTGAAAAATCAATACAGAGAACAATCTTCAAGGAGATGTTTCATTAAATCAGGAGGTTCCCAAATAGCAAGAAGAATCTGGCATACACTTGAAAACAAATTCAGTATGAGAGATTTCTATTACTCTAAAACAAATCAAAATGTACATTAAGTTTTACTGAGAAGGATCATTTGTTTATCAGGGTAATTTTATCATTATATGGAGTAAATTCCTTTTGAGAAATATTTTGTGCTTTATTCTATAGAAATTGTTTATTTACAACTCTTATTCCTATATTGAACCAAATGTCAGGTGCATCAAAGATCACAGCCTCTTAGAAACCTTTTGCTATGAGTTGTGGAAACACAAACAAATAGAATTTCCTAGAAACAATCAAAAGTATTCTGATTTACATTTTGGGAAAATTTTATGAGAGAGGATTTGCAAAAGATCAGTCTATGCATTTACACACTGGCTATTTCTAAAAAAAAGTTTGAAGTTGAAGAACAACCTATTGTTATGACATGTATATAAGGCCAGCTATTAAAAGCTTATTTAAGAAACCCTGTTATTGAAGCATAGGAACAAATATGCCAAGGATGGCATCAAATGTCTAATTTGTCATTTCATATGGTGACAAAGTCTTAAACTAAAAAGTTCATTACTGAAGTAATATTTAAAGTGTTTGAAGAGAGATGTCTTCAGTAGGTAGTAAATTTTAAAAGATATATAGCAGATCATACATGCTCCTATGAAACAGATGAAAAACAAACACATAATGACCAGAAACTACTGGTAGATAAAGCTTTTCATTGAAATAGACTTTATATTTTATCCTTCAGTAGTAGAAAATTATGTTATGCCCATTAAGTGTAAGTCACTGTGAGAACACAGAGGAAAAGCAATCATTTCTTAACACAGAGTTGACAGAGCAAGCTGGGATTGAAAATTTACTTGGCTTTGGGGTTTTTTAAATACTCTTTCCTGTATTTGAAGAAGCAATTAGTTTGGAAACTATGAAAACAGAGTGTAACACACAAACTGTTAGCCTTGAGAAAAAAATCATTGTATACAAAAAAGTCAAACACAGATTTATACCTCCAAGTGACCTATGGATGGACACATGGTTAGCTAGAACCTCCTCAGAAAGTATTCTATTATTTAACAACTGTTTTTAATCCTAGGTGCTATAGTTTTAAATAAACTATATTTTAAGACCTGTATTATTCCAGACTTGCATCAGAAGAATGAGTCCAGATGGAATCAGAACATAGTCCAGTAATCACATTTTCCTTTGGGGAAGCGGGGGAGGCATGGAGAGGGAAAGAATTTTTACACTTCTTCTGAAGCTATTCGTTGCTTTAAGAGTCAACTAAAGAATCAACTAAACAGTTTGACCATTGTGGTAATAAAAATTATACTGCTTATAATACTCACTTTACTCTTTGCCTTGTCACTGCAGTATTTGTGACAAACTACTATTTGTTGTTGGATGTTAATCTATGGTTCCTTAGATCCTCACCTAACTTCAAAATTAACATTGTACTGCTTTACAATTATTAAGTTTTCCATAAATGTAACGTTCTCCATATACCTTACTTAAGACAACATCATGGTTTCATTCACTCTGTAATAGCATGAATAAGGTAGAGTCATTAACTGACTTGTCCTAAACAATTCTGCAGCTAATGAAGTAAAAATGCTCGTATGCTTATTCTCAACTGTCTTGCCCCTATCACTTACCCACTACCATCATGAACTACCACCCAACATTTACCATCATTAACTACCGCTCAATATTTTAAAACTAAAGTGAAGTCGTTCACTGATGCCTGTAGTTCTGCAAGGCACCACAGCAGGGCACACCTGAAGCCATAGTAAAATAGAAATCTTCAAACAAGCTTTCTGCAAACTCCAGCAAAATGGCTTTTAACCAACTGAATTGTGAGCCTGTTGCATGGAGCAAATGGGGAATATAATTAATTTACCATGGAGAATCTTACTGGGCATTCAGATCTACTAAACCTGGATGGCCATGGAAAGATTCTTTCTCCCTCCCTTGTTAAAAAACATTTATTGGGTTCATCCTCATCTACATATATTCATTTCATTGAGTTATCTCAAAAGCTGAAAAGAGGAAAGATATATGGACATGTGTCCTTAAACAGATCAATATTTTTTATATATATATATATACACACACCTTTGCAACACATTTTTAAAAAAAAATCCCATTTTCTAATTACTGCTCACCCAGTTGCTGTCCTAGAACATACTAAGCAATGCAACTATCTATTTATAATCAAAAGATCTTTCTCGAAATAACCAAAATCTCTCATGTTCTTAAAAGGAAAACAGAAACACAGAACAGAGAGAACATCTGTCAACACTAAACCTAATTTCAGAGCATAACTATCTCATCAGAACACTAAGAAAATTTCAGCAGAAATAAGCCAAATAAAAACAAAAATGCACTAATGGTCAGATGTATTTAAAAAAAAAAAAGGCATCAAACTTTCTCAGTACATTGAGAACTGTTCCTATGGCATTCTGAGATAAAATTTGATTCCTTAAAAAGTCATTTGCTTGCTTTCATATGATAGAGAAAAATGTCACAAACATAAAAAATTAGGACTGCTACCCAAACAACAAAAACCAAGTTACATTCAAGGCTAAAGGAACAGAAAAGACCTTTAAAAAATAAAATACGCTTGGTTGTACTGGTTCAGACAAAACAGAAAATGTCTGAAACTTAACTCAGCTATTTAGAGGAACCTCCTTTAAGATGTAACACCATTTAAAATATATTTTAATTAAGAACTTGCTTTTAGTATTCCTATGTTTTGTTTTGAAGGATTTCAAGCTTACCTCTACACACCTGGAAGGGGCAAAAATGTCTTAACTTGAAGCGCCTTTCTGAGCCTTTTCTTAACATTAGTCTCGTAAAATGTAACTCAAAATGTTAAGGTGCATACAAAAGCACGTTTTAGAGCAGGTACTAATTTATCATCAGATTATGTTCCACTAGTAATATTGGAAAAATTCTTCAGCATCTAACCTAAACCAAAGAGCTGAACCTCCTTCCACCTAACTCTGACAATTTCACCATTTAAACGGTATTATAATTACATTAGCTTGAATAAAGAAATGGGCGCTATGACTTCAATCAACTATTGTTATATAAATGAAATTCTGGAATGAATGCATGTTTTTCACTTATCTGTGCACTAACCATGTATTTCAACTTCATGTTGAACAGTTCTCCTGACTACTTTCCCTCTCAAGAGTAATTTTTCAGTATTAGTAAAACACATTTTTTCACATGCTGAGTATTTAATTTGAAGTTGATAAATGGTAAATATTCCAAGATAGAAAAGGAAGAAGTCTAGTTTAGTAAGAAAAGAGATGAACAGATTAGACAGATAAGGAACCTATTACAGCACATACTTTTCAGACAAAAATGCAACTAAACATGAGACTATTCAGAAACTCCCAAATCTAGTAAGAGTACTGGTGAAATAGATTGGAAATAGGGCTGAAAAACAAGAAAAGAAAACCAGAGCATGCCAGTTTGGGGAGTTTATACTGTTTTGCTGCTTTCAGCAAACTTGTGGTAAACAAAAATTCTCTATCAGCATCTCTAAACAACTGTTTCAGTCACTGTGATTATTAAGAGGTAACTGAAGTTAATAATAAAGTGAACCAACCATCAGAATATCCTGTATGGGGGGGGGGGGGTAGGAAAAAAAGAGTTTTCCAGAAAAAACTCATTTACAAGTAATTTAAGTAATTTCAACATATCCAAATAATTTGGAACTTTTGAAGTCAGCTGCTTGGTTTTGAAAATTTCTGCTGTGCTAGAAGCCTAGCTTAGAATATTTTCTGGCAGGGAATTAAGACGGAATCAGAACTATTTTTCTCCAGGCAGTAACTGACCCGATTCCTTAATCGGGCTTCCTTTCTATTTCCAAAACCTAACAAAGCACCATGACCAAGAGATTTCTTTTGTTTATTTGTTCTTGAATAAGCTCTGTTTACTTTGTTTCAAATCCTTGTTGCGCATTGATAGAAATATGCATTTGTAAAAGTTAGGTTAGGATAAAGTAATGTTCTGTGAGTCTCAGTTCAGTGAGAACTACACTAGGTGAGCTCCTCTATGTCACTCTTTCATACCTTCATCAAATTAATCTAAATACCTGGGAAAAAAGTTTTAAACAGTAAGCCTCATAAGGTATTTTTTACAATGTTAACTATTATAATACGTGGTACCCCAAAATACTTCACTGTGTGCAATACTGAGGTCAGACTCATATTCAAAACTTCTCTATATAGGAATCATGGATTTCTGCGAACTTTGAACTACACAAAACTTCAAGGGCACATCAGGTTCAAAGAAGACAGTTGAGTAGCAGTCAGTTGGGTTATCCAAGCTGTCTTCATCTGTTGGCTGATACATGCACATGCGCATTGCAAAGAAATTTAACGTCACCACAGTCTCATTTAAGCTGATGACTTTTGATGCAATGGCTTATGCTATATCATGCATGCAAACCTCTGTTAAAGAACTAAAAGAAGGAAAATGTTTTAAACAGAAGTACAGTGGAACTATAGGAGAGAAGGTCCTTCTTTTGGTTTCAGGTATATCAGAGTCTGTACTTCCATGTCTGCCTTCCTAGGTGGTACCAAATGTGCTATATACAGATGGAAATGAACCATCTGGTTTAGTCAGCACTTGTACCCTTAGAATTGCTTCTCAAGTACAGTAAATGACTATCTGGATGATTAAACAGGACATTAAGCACAGAAACTCATTTAGTTTAATTATGTCATTGAAACTGATTGAATATTAAAAATGTTGTTTCAGGTGCCAATGGTGAAAATAATACCTCCCGATTCAGGGTGTTTCTCTTTCACCAAATTTAGACTCACAAAACAAACTGTAGCTGCAATTCAAATGTTACCTTTTTTCAGTTATTCCTCTGTCAAACCCAAACTGTTTTCATTTCCAACAGATGCTTAAGGGAGAACAGTGGCAAGCAACATCCTGACTGTATTTGTCTAAATTCCAAAAGCCTACATGGAGATAACTTACTGATGTCTTCAGGTGAAAAGATAAGAGGAAAATTTAAGGTCTGTTTGATGTTTTTTGCAGGGGGTTGGTTTGTTGGGGTTTTTTTTAAACAAGTTTTATAAAAATGTAGGTCTAGGCTAAAATCCAACAGGAACTCAGTTATTAAACCAGGTCAAATCCACCCTGAAAGACATGGTGGTTTCCAAGCTTTGGGGGTTTGGACTACTGACAATTTCCAGTGGGCACATCAGCTCCCACACCATTAGGATTAAACCTTGCACTGTATGTATGGAAGAAGATAGTTTTTTGCATGATAGAATCTCAAATCATCAACTCTGCTCCTGAGCAAATAGAGTTCAGCGATTTTCTAACACAGCATAAGTAAAAATTTTTAAGTATGGAACAAAGGTGTATACAGTGCTTGTTAAAAATATCACATTAATTCTTCAACTTCTTTGTAATCATAATAGAGATTACATAGTAATAGAGAAAAATAAAGAGTATAAACCTTATTTAACTCTGCAGTAAAACCATAAAGACAAATTTGTCTCCTTATAGCAACGAAATTTGAGGTTTGGGAAAGCAAAACTAACTTGATTGCTTTCCCTTTCTCTTCCCACCATGCCCTTCAGGGCAATACTTTCATGTTTTTTCACAGCCACCACTGAAATCTATGGGTATTCAAAAAGATCTAATTCAATTTAGGAATATGTAAGAGTACACAAGTCAATGGAAACTTCATAATCAGAAAACCTCTAGAATTCAACAACAGGATATTTTAGTTGATAGAAGTCTATGATACTTCATGATAGAAGTTTCTATAAGAAAATATTATCAAAACTATCTCTGTAAAATGAAAATTTTATGCTAGTTATGAAGTTATATTTACAAAACAGTACAACTATCAGCTAAGAAAAAAGAAATGAAAAAAAAAAAGGACAAATATTTCAAGGACAACACTGGATTAAAAATTTTGTTAGGAATAGCAACAGTGAGCTATCCTTCCTCAAAATATCACTGCAGGCCTCCCTGTTTACACACTGGAAAGCATCTCCAAGAGAATTCTTAAACTACAATCAAGTTAAGCCTAAATATCTGCACTACTAGGATAAATCATGTTATTGTAAATCTAGCAAAAATAACAGTCATTAGTTTCATACATCACTCATGAAAGTCAGAACAGTTCCTTAAATTATGGTACATCAAGGAGTCAGAGGGACACCAAGAATTCAAAAGTGTCCCCACTATTCAGCATTTCTATGTGTGAGCTGCCTGCAAATGCTGAGCTCGTCATTGTATTTTCTCTGCACAAATGCAGCCTTCAGAGTTTGCAGCTACTCCACTAATATTTATTAGTCTCTAATGAATTTGCACAAACACATTTTTCAGATGCTCATAACTTGGAAAAACTTGGGGGTTTACAACATGAACAACAAAAGGTATACATTTGGCAGAGACACTGCAGCAAAACATTTAACAAATAAAACCCAGCATATTTTTAAAGAAACCAAAGGAAATTTTTTCCTAAAAAAAAGACATTTGTTTTGCTGTTTTATTCTCAGAAACGATAGGAATTTTTTGTGTCGTGATTTTTTGACAAAAATAATTCTCAATACACAGTTTCAGGCGGAAAGATGCTAGAAACTTGCTAAATTTAAAATTAATTAACATGGTCTTTTGTAACATCAAGTCCGTGGCAATGGCAAGTCTACAAATAACATTAGCAATTTCTTCATCTTAAGTTAATGTAGCCACCTTTTGACTGAAATCTGACGGGTTTTTACCAGACTGCAATTCTATAATTTACATAATAAACATTCACAATCTCATAATCAGTGAACTAATTATCTGATTTTAAGTTTGGAAAGGGTTTGCACTGTTAATTCATTAAAAATTTTCACATCCTTACTTGTTGCTACTTGTCTCTTCTGAGCAAAAGCATCTCCCAACAGTTGTTGCTTGGGAAACACCAGCTCAGTGAGGCAGGATGGGGGCAGGATTTCTGCAGGAATGCGTACCTACCTGCTGCATTGCAACAAAAGTATTCTATTTGGGATGACTCTTGGCTGACTGTAGAACCAGACAGCAAAGAGAATCCTTTCCATGAATAAAAAGTTCAAATGTATTTGAAAATGACTGTTTCAGGTTATAACACATTGATGATGAGTATGAGATCAGCAGGCTGTTATTTTGTGATCACGTCCCAGCTGGAATCTATTGACAACCAACCTATTTAGAAACTATCTTAATTAGAATTTTAAAAATCATATTCTATTTAACTGATTTACTGTATGGAGTTACATTATAAAACATAAATATTAAATATAACTTGAATTTACCACAGAAGTCAAGCCCACAATATTTTAGTATATCCATTTCCTTCTAAGCACATTGTTTCTTTGTCTATTGTATCTAGTATACACACAAAGAAAGTGTTTAAAGAGACTTTAAAAGGCTTTGAATTTAATGGTTAAATTAAAACTAGTATACAATGAATTGAAACAATTGTTATTTCCCTAAGTGATACTTTCCTTTTCCTCTGAAAATGTTTCATTACTTTCTCACTTTATAAAATAAGTATGACGATCAGAAACAATTGCTTTCAGTCAAAAAACAATAGCACGTCCTTTGAATGACAAATAGACAAGGCCAGTGTCTGTGTTCAAATGATCAGTTGTATCTAGGTTACCAAAACCTGATGGTGTGGAAAAAGAAAAGAAAACAAAACATGAACAAAGCAGTGCATAAAAGATAACTCAGCAAGAATTCAGGCACATTTACCTGACAGTAGCATTGGGTCTTTGTCAACAGATTTGCGGACTTGGTCTGACTCTCCAGTTAAAGAGCTTTCATCAATTTTAAGATCATTTCCTTGAATAAATATCCCATCGGCAGGTAGAAGATCACCTTTCAGCAAGAACATGGTAATGGAAAACCACAGTGGTTTAGTAAGATTGTTTTTATAATTACATACTGATTTTTATTACAAAATCACAATTAACAACAATTGAAATGAAAGCAAAAGTGAAAGAACTACTACCATATCTGTCCATATTAGCCATATTATTGCAAACCTATAAGGAAGGGCCTTCGTATTGCAAATATTCTTTTGCCTAATGCTATCCCAGAACCAGAATGCATCACATTTAACACATGATGAACATCATAATCACTGAGATTTGGCAGGAGGAGTACTCTTAACATGACATGAATGTTTCTCTATCAGACTTCACAGGAATTAACAGTGGCTAATAAACACTCAAGCTGCCCTTTCCCCTTCCCCTCTCAGGAAGCCCTTAGCTAAGTCCAGGAGAAACTTGATGCTTGACAGAACAGGCATTTTGCTGGAATTTGCCAGCTTGGTCAAACACAGAGTACACAGAGTTCCTGCAAAAGTCCTCCCATTCACTGGAGCATAGGGCTTTCCCTATGGCATATAGTTACAAAGCAACCACCTACTAGAAGCATCTGATCTGGGGGGACTTACAGGATCCATAGCTCTGGAGCAGCCCACCAAGTCAGGTAAGCACAGAGGCACAATTCCCTTTCACAGAGCATTTAAAAATACTTCCTCTTATTCCTAACTGGACAGAAACCAAAAATTCCAAATAGTGTGATCCTCCATGAAAGAGAATTACCTTTGTATGAACAGTTCTTGTCCTTGCCAGTGAAAGGAAGTGAAGATTACAAAATAAAATTAATTACCTAGTGCAATTTTACAGCAAGTATCTTTAAGTTCTCCTTTTGCTCTAACAGCCAAATTGTTACCTTACCATGGACAATAATGACATCACATAATTCTCTGTCTTTTAGATCACTTCCAGTGAAGTGAGTCTACTCTCCTAGAAAAGAAAAGGAGAATAAGTAAAGCTCAGAAAAGTAGACATGTAGTTGACAGAACTTACCATACTTCACCTGTGCAATATCACCAACTACTATCTCTGCCACCGGGATTTGGATAACCTGTCCACCTCGGACAACAGTAAACTTCTGTTCCTGCTCAATACGACTTTGAAGCCCACGGAACTGCTTCTCCTTGCTCCAGTCATTGAAGGCAGTGACAAGTACAACACAGATAACAGAGAGCAGGATGGCAGCACCTTCAATCCAGCCAGCTTCAGCCTCACCTTCATCTTCAGCTCCTCCTGTTGCAGTACCGCATCCTGCAAAGACAATGTAAGATTCGTTCAGTCAAGTGAAGATCGGGTTTTTCATGTTTATCACAAGAAGAAAAACTTGCTGTGAAATGACAACAAGGTTAAGGAATATAGCTGCTTTTTGAAGTACTGTCTGCTAAATGAAACTGGCAGAACAGAGAAAAAGTAGAAATAAAGATGTCTGCGGAAAAAAGAAAGAAAACAAATCAATAGAAATTGTAGATCTTTTAATTTTTCAACTGAACAAGCTATCCTTGGTAAACCCAAACTAAACAAACAGAAAAAGGCAGCACTAATTCTGTTATCTAAGAGAAGGGTTGATAGCTTCACCTGAGTCATCGAGCATTTCCAGAAATAAGGAGGACTTACTAAAAGTGACAAGAAGGACTAAAACAATGAGTAACATCAATCAATGCAAAGCAGTGGCATTAAATTAAAATTAAAGAGAACCAATTAAATTAAAACAGATTTAAGAAATAGTTTTCAACACAACTTCTAAATATTCTCAACCAAATGCAATTATAAGCAGCACTTGCTTATAAAAAAATACTGAGATGAACTAAGTATATTAGTATTTAGATGTGATAATGAAATGTATTAGGGAACCCTGAGTAAAAATAATAGCCTAATATTAATTCATCATTCTTCTTTACAGAGTAGTATAGTGGCATGCTTATAGAACTATATTATTTTTGTCACAAGTAAAACAGTATTAAAAAAATACATTCTATGTATTAATTCTAAAGTGGTAATTCTGAATTGCTTTATACAAATCTGCTAATTATTTTTTTTCAAAGTAATATGCAATTAAAATTTAAGTAGATTTCCCAGCTAGTGTTCACAAAATAAAACTAATATAGATCTCCTTCATGATGAAATAAGGCCTAAAAAAAGATAGTTTATAATAGTGGACAGCAAAGTACACATACTAGAATCACACAATTCGGAGATATCCCAACTGACAGGAGAGAAAAAAAAAAACCTCACTCTGAACAACAGAGCCTCCTCTCCTGAGTGACTGAGGGGAGGCAGAAAAGAAATCTTTTAATTTTTCATGAAGAATAGAACTAGGTAGGCATTTCACATCACTTTTCCATCTCACCCAGGTACCAGGGAGTTTAGCAATTTAGCAAGTGTCTTGCTTCCATCTATGACTAAAGTTTAATTTTGGTATATTTGTCACCTGTCACTAGAGGGAATTAACAAGCAATTTGATTTCTATTTTTAGGTTACAAAGATTTCCCTGTAACACAAGCATCTAAATTCATTAACCAGCGAAGTAATTACTCTTGTATATGAACAATAACAAAATCACCAAAAGTCAAAGGAAAGAAGATGAGACTGAATGTCCACTAAGTGAACAGAAGAAAATTAAAATAAACAGAGTTCTTACCAATGTTCTCTGTAGTTTAAATTTAGATTTAACCTAATTGAAAGGCAAAGCACACTCCCCAGAGAAGGGGCTTTCCTAGCAGGGATGCCCTTAGATTGATGATCTGTGTGAACCTTTACCTGCAGTACAAGAACCTTGCTAAAGAAACCAAGAAAGAAATCAAGTAACCTTTTGTAAGTTCAGTACCTTAAGCTACTTAAAACCAGTCGCAAATGCAACTTACAAACCACATCGTCAGTTTCTTCCTTCAGCAGAACATTACTTTGGGGAAGGACTAATGAACTTTGCTCTGTTTAACCTTAATTGTCTTAATTGGTCTATGTTAGATTTTAGATTACTTTTCCAAATTAATAGATTCACTTTTGCTTTGTTTGGATTAAGTGGTTGCCTAGTACAAGTAATTCTGTTTTGGCAAATATAAGACAAAAATTCACTATTTATTTTTCATTAGATATGATTTAGAATTAAGTATCATGAATATCCTATTCTTTTTAACAGCCTACCTCCTCTCCTATTTCTCACAAAAGAAACATGGTCTGGCCTATCCACAGTCAAAGACTGATTTTATTTCCTTTTTAGATGGTTGAAATTTAGCCAAGCTGATACAAAACTACAGAGAGGTGGTGTTTCCTACGGTGATGCCTTCGTCCAGGTTAACTGACAACAGTAACGTGCAGATTGCCCCTCAGAGGAGGGCAGCTCAGCTCTTCGGTGGTTTTAGGCATTTCCACTGGGGTGATATTTATTTACTTTATTCTGTAGCATGCCTTCTTATGCTTTCGCTGAAAATCTTTGATTTCTGCATATGGATTACTGATAATTTACATCATGATATTTTCTAAAAAATCAAGAGCTAACATTATGTAATACTTAAATACGAGGTTTTAATTTGAGCTGTATCAGTATACCCAAAAAATCACCCATTTGAAGGACACAAGCTGTGCTTTGTCCTCCATTATAGGGATCCCATTGTGGCTCTGGACATGTGTAAACTTTATGGTAATATTAGATGAGTAGAATATCCTCTTCTCTACAGCAGAAGGCTACCTGTTTTAAGAAACCCACTGCTATTATTCCAAAGAACCAATAGGCCTCGTCACTGCCTCTGAGATGTGTCGGAGAAACAAGACAAGAGCTCGTCAGTGCACTTGAATGCGGTGCTAACACACTGTACCTTGAATGGCTTGGAGAGTAACATTTCTGTGTTCTTTCAGGAAAAAAACAAACCCCTTCACTCAGAAAAACAGGTTAAAAAATAAAAATATTCAGTAACTTGAGTAATGAAATTAACTTTGTGTGTATATGTTCTCAGAACTGATTTCCATGCTAATATAAACAATAACATTCCTAGTATGTTCATATAACCAGAAAAAATAATCTAACATAGCATGTAAATAATACACGATGTTATCATTAAGATGAAAGGAATTGTGTTACCTGTCTCATAGATTATGCACAAGCAAAGAACATAATTCACTCTTCATTTTACAGCTGAAAAAAATGTTTGTAAGAGTGAAAGAAAATCTGGAGAAAACAGACTGAACTTAGATCAAGCTCTTGCAAAGTGTCCCTAAATTTGACAAGCTTCTGCACTGAATAACAATTCATGATTTTAACTTTTAAAATCCTGAGAAAATTCTCCATAACCCAATGGCAACAACAAAAGTTAAAATGCTTTTACTTTATTTTCTGTTCACTCAATCAGACAATGCTAAATTCAGATGGAGGAAAGGTATTTGGAGGGGAGGAAGGAATTCGTGGGGTGACAGCCAGGAGTAGAGAAATTAATTGACAGACATGGTGAAAACCAGAAGTTAGTCTTTTAGATGGATGGAAGAAATGATGAGTTGCTTTATGGATTTTAGAATCCTTATTAGTGAAGATTCAATCTGGCTTCTGTAAAACTACAAGTGTTGCTTCTTATGGTAATCCATTGGTCCAGGTTATCTGACAGACTAAGAGGTCAATCTGCCCAGAGAGGCGGACAGGTGGCATGAAGCAGACAGCTCCCACTGTTCCTATTCAATATGATTCAAAATTAAAAGAGTCAACTAGGATATGGGTGGCACAAATTCTTTTCTTTTTTTTTCCCCTCTCTCTCAAAGGATCAGAACTCAGGACCACAATCTGAAAGACCACAAAAAGGTTGGTACTACACAAACGGGAATCTTCCTGCCCTGCAGATCCCCAGCCTGCAGGCAGGCCAGCCACGTCCTCTCCTGAGCACCATGAACACGTGTGTTCCTGTCTCCTCTAGCTGATTCCCTCATTTAATCCCACATGTCAGATGAATGGTGGTCCTAAGCTATCAGAAAAAAACTGTGCTTCATTATCAGTATGTTTCAGGTTAGGAGGAAGCAGAATTTCTGCTATGTGAGGAGTTTGAACATAAAGGACTAGATATCTCCAAGTTCAAGCAGCAGCTGAGCAAGTCTTTTGAATATCTAAGATTTGCAGGTAGAAACTTATAACAACACTTCAGAAATGAAATTGCACTCTCTGTGGATCTAGCCTAATATAACTAAACCCAGGCTCTTTACATGATTAACCAAGCTGATCATCAGAATTTCCCAGAATTTTGTCTTTGCTTTTTACAGTTCCACAGAAATGAAATAGGATAAAAGTGCTAGATAAATTAATGCAAAATGTGCACGTCATTCCATTATAGTAATAAACTCTGGCAACTTTGAGGGAGTACATAACTATCTGGTTCTTCCAACAGTAAGATTTCAGAATAGATTTTTTTGTTTAAACAGAGGTTTACAGAGAAGCAGGATTTAAAAATGCAACCTGCCCTTCAAGACATGACCTATCTGTCAGGAGACATTTTCTTGAACTATGTTGTGTTCTTGTTTCAAAAATATTTTGGAAGTAGTCACTTTTAATAGGGAAGAAAAAAAAAACAAAAGGAAACTTGCATCTCCATTGGTATAAGTTTATAGAATTCTTTCTTATATACTTGAGGAAAAACAATTTTTTTTCTTTTTCTTCTGCCTTTACATCACACAGGATTTTCTAGAAATTCTAGAAATCCTTATGTTAATTTACAGGAAGAAACTGTATATATTCATTGGAGAAAAAAATCTCATACTTCTTAACAATACACTTAATACTATCTGTCGTCCTTATTGTAGTACATGGAGTGACACAGTACTGACCTTACACATAAGGGGAAAATAAGGAATATTAATAAGACACACAAATGATGTAATAATAACATGCCTAAGTAGCAAAATATAGTTTAAAGCATCTAATGTTTATTAAGAATGCTCATATAAGCTTTAAAAGATTGTGTTAAGGTCCAAGATTGCTGCTATGCTTTCACAAGATAGTACTTTGTTCTCAATGTTACCAAAAAATATGCCTGATATTTTACTGAAAGGCACAGACTGAAAGCATCACAAAAGAATTTTTAATATCCATATGTGATTTGTGGTAAGGTTTTATTCCAAGACAGTGAATTGTGAAGTACTTATTTAAAATTATATTTAACATAGGTCCTATCTGTCAGAAAATTCAATTTTTAAAAAGTCAACAAGTTTTCAATATGAAGCTATTTTCTACCATATACTATGAACATATGCCATGTGTATGTCATTCCCCAAAGTCTCATCCTCATGAGACAGAAAATGCATACTCAGTTTGAAACTGAGATTATAAAGATTTGAATGCAAGTCAAGAACGTAAGGGGCTGTAACTCCTTTGGCATAGAAAAAGCAGATGAAGTTATAAAATGGATTCGCTTATTCCAAAGGAGTGTGCAGGGACTTACAGGTGAGCCGAACCCCCCATAGAGGAGTGCGAGGATGCTGACAGTGCGGCCTCAAGGAGCGTTGAGAAATACAAAAGGGGACTAATATGATTGTGTCCTCCATAAAATATCTCAAAAGTACATTACCAAAAACTTGTGGAAAGAGAACAGAATTTTAAAGGCTTGAAATCTGAACAGAAATAGGTCAGCAAAGACTGTCGACAAAGTTTTCTGTTGAAGGGAGATGAAGGAAAGATAGAACCCAAAGGTAAAGAGGATTCAGGAAAAAAAGAATGGGAAAGGAATTCAAACCAACACACGTAGTCAGTCCATCTGAAGTCGCAGCAACCTGGGTTTCTGTCTCACCAGAGATTGCGAGCAACCTGGGAGCAAGAGCTGTGGGCAACAAAACCTGCCCAAGAACCTGCAAAGCTGAGCAAATACCCAGGCACTCAGCCTGTGCTGGACCCTTTGATGCACGCACTTAATTGCCAGTAATTTCAAAATAAGCCTGAGAAGCCTACTCTGCATTAGCAGTATTTTAAGTCTATATAAGGTTTTAGAAAGAAAATATAAGAAAGCAAGGCCTAGGATATTAAAAGGGAAGGGAACTGTATGATAGAAAAGACTTCAATACACTCGTGCCAAAAGGGGAAGGTGAGAAAGGAGAGGAAGATACACGAGAGCAGGTTAAAGCATTTTGGAAAGACAGTAAGCAAGTAACTTCACTGTAACTGGCAGGAGAGAATAATTTGGTTGATGTTATTAATCATCTCAATTTGGTAAAAGCCAGAAAGGGGAAAAGGAAAAAAAAAAGGAAAAGGCTGCAAATAGCCAGACAGCATCATCTGACAGATCACCAGGCTCATGTCCTGTTGGAAACTGGAATGCTTTTAAGGTCAGGGACACCATTTCAATGTGCATTTCTCATAATATCAACCAAATCTGGGCAAATACAGAAAGAAGCATACAAGCACTGTGCAGCTAAAAAGAATATCTGTTTAAGATTTCAAATAGTTATGAGGAGATTCTTAAAGTCACTTTGAGTAGAATAACGATAATAATTACAAACCGTACAGTCTTAAGCTGCAGCATGGTAATTTTTAAATCAGAAAAAGGATATTTTTAAAAATCTGTGAACATCTGTATTCCTAAGTCCCAACCTACAGCACATACCTCTCAGCTGCTCATTTCAACCTACACATTTCTATTTTTAAGCTGAGAATACCTTGTGGCATTTAAATTCCCCAGGAAAATCTCCTAACGCCCCCAGAGGTAATTTTTTTAGTCAGTCAAACTGGTTTTGTCATCAGAAAGACAACAGTTCCCATGACAAAAACTTTTTATTTAATTGCTTTCTGTAAAGACATTTTTCCTTAGCTGCAACTCCAGCGCTGATGTTATTAAAGCAAATTGAGCAGCTCTAAGTTACAGCTTTTTCATTAGTAGAGCTAGGCTCTTGTTACTAACACCGTAAGTGATATTACTTATTTTATCAAACTTATTCAGTGGGGTAGGAAAAGGAACAATAAGCAAAAATTATGCAATAAATATAATAAACTCCCTTCCTTAGCAAGACTTTTTACACTGTAACAGATACTGTAATATTTATATTTACAAATTCCATGTTGCAGCATACCACTTGCTGCAAAATTAGTCCAAAGAGCGACTGCCAGTTACCGAAGTACCAATATTCCTTCCCCAAATCCTCTGTGTGATGATGCATCGTCAGATGTCGAATGACTTCAGTAAGGGCACAGCACAAGCCAGTGAGGCCACAGCCCGGCAAATCTCCAAGTGTCACCGCAGAGCCACAGCTAACAGCAGAGGTGCAGAAATTACCAGAACTTCAAAAATCAAGTTTTCTGTCTTTCTCTCATACTCTCCAAGGACTTATTCAACTGTGAAAAACATTTTCTAGTTACTTGTAGTAAGTCAGACTGTGTGCTCCAGAAACATATTCGTTTCTGTGACCAGCCACGCAGAAGGGATTTACGAGCATGAGATATTTATTCTACACACTTTTCAGGTTTAGGGTGCTTGTATGTTCACTAAAAGTGATTTTTGGATACTTATCTGAAAACGATATGAGAATTCCTTGCTTTGTGACACATCAGTGAGTTATATAAGGACCCCGGCAGGGAGGCGGGGAGGGAAGAAGAAAAAAAAGAAAGATACTGTCCCTGCAGGTTAGTTATATAACTGTCAACTTTAGCGTTCAATATTAAATATTTACACATTTTTGACATATTCATGTAAGGAAACAAATCTGTAAGCCCTGGAAGCATATATATTCACACGTTCCTCAGCCTGATCACAAATATTTGTGAGCAATGTTAATTAAAATACTCACTCAACTTCAAGAGATGCAGTATGTTGAGCAAGATTCTTCTGACTGGCACCTCCAAGGAAATGCATTTTGTAAAGATCAGTCAAAAGGCTGGGGTCCTAACTCCACCGAAGGCTATGGAAGGGGACAGGACCATACAACTACTTCTACAACGTTCGTATTCAGTTTTGTTTCCTTTTGTTGCCGTAGAGAAAGTAGAGAAAGGCCAATACGGGAATTTTAGTCACAAGTCCTGTTCTTAGGGATTGCAAGGGAAAACCTTGACATCCGATTGCTATAGTTTTACTGTATATTGCTCAGAGCTAAAAATGTCTGGTAAATACAGCCACATATTCCAAAGGTAAACCACAGTTTTTAAATGTAAGAACCAGACCTTGAAAGTTGTTCTCTGTGTTTATTCATGAGAGTTTAAGTGCAGTTACTCAACAATGCTTGCAAGGTCATGTCCTAGCTGAGTTTTACTTACAGAATTAATACTTCTGGAGAATCTCTTCCTGGAAAATATGTGAGAAGTTTTTATATTTCATCCCAAAGTTCTAAATCTCATTACCTCATGTCCCCAGTTGAGTTAAGTCATGCTTGGCAATCTGAGAATCTATCTAATGAGCAATATCTAAAAGCAACCCAGTTTTGTCGATGATCTACACATCTCTAATGAAGGGAAGGTATCTATGGGACTTAATTTTTTGCAGTCCAACACAGATTTGTAGAAACCAGATGTAAGTCACTTTACATTATGAAACAATTATTTAATTTGTAGGTCCCATATGACACAATGTGCACATTTTGCACTTTACAAGTTCTTAATGTGTTGTTACTGAAGCCAGCTCAAGGCTTAAACTTCTGTCATTCATCTATATCACTGACACCCAGCAATGAATTTGCTCCCTAAGCACATTTGGTGCTGGTGAACAGTATAGAACTGATAGTTTTGATACAGCTGTCTTCAGACAAATGCTTGGCTCCCAAAACCTGATGTTCCACTTCATTCCAACTGTATTTTAGAAGTGATACATCTGCTTTTTTCTGAGTCCATGATGCACATAGTATCATTTCCATACTTCCTTTGGAGTTATCTGTTCTTGGGCAGAGAGTGATACCTATATCAGGCCTTTCCTTGCTGACTCTGAGAATCTGTGTGTAAACCTACATTTTCTTTCTTGTTTCTTCTTACAGAGACACCACATGTATGGTATTTCCAGATCTGTATTTCCAGATTTCCACAGTGCAATAAAAATATCAATTGACACAAAAAACCCAAACCACTGTTGGGTGAGCAGAACCTCACTTGTTCTCTCATTCAAAAGGTGATGGGTTCAAAGGAAACAGGCGTAAGAGAGAGAGTCAGAAAGACAGATAGACAGACTGCATACCCAGCCAGAAAAGTAGGAAGTTAAGAATCAAGAAGTTTGTAATAGAGAAGCTTCAGGAAAGACAATATCTACTAAATAAAATTTTAATGCAACCTTGTATAATCTAGAAGTAGGCCATTTGTAAGCATTTTAGCATATGGTAAAAAACAGGGTAGCATATTAGAAAACAATCAATGCAATATATTTTCATCAAAACACTTACAAAAGGGCAATTGTGTTCACTTAATTATCTTTTAAGTAAATACGTTTGCTGTGCAACCCAGTAAGAATTTACAAAACAAGTGTTTTCACACATCATCAAAAATACTTACCCCATAATAATAAACAATCATAAACAGCTTCACAGGCATTATGAAATGTATGAGATAGTAAAAACTTTTTAAAAAAAGACAAACTAATGAAATGAAATAATCAGCCTTCTCTTACCTTCTGTAAATAATTAATTATTTTGTGTTAATTGAGAGAAGTAAAGACTGTCAGTCAAAAACTAAGGCTCCCAATACAGGATAACATATTCCATAGAGCAAGAGCTTTGTCTACCTCAGGAAGGCTGTGCTGAATAATCTAACAATGACCTTCTCTAGTAAAGATACAGACTAGAAACAGCTTGTGTATCTGTTAGCGTAACCTATGACTATTCCATAAAGAAATATAAGCTGCTTATTATTATTTAACTGTTTCTATAGAGATATTGAGAAAATCTCAATCAAATACAAAAAATACTTACATTTGTCAAAACCAATTGTTTCGGATGTAATTTTTCATTTCAGTGCAAATATCAATGTCCACAATGACATTTCTGGTTATGGTTGAAGGCTTCTTTGTATTCATCCAGGACGTATAAAAATGGAGTTACAAAATTCTCCAAATTTAAGTCACTGTTCCAAGAATGCAAACCAAGTGTATATGGCCTTAACCGTAAACACTCTTGCTCAGTCATTCAGTTTAGGCTCTTTTCCCAGGGTTTTTCACAGAAAAAAGCTGAAAGACCTTGGTTCAGTTCCAATGCAGAATAGAAATATGTATCAATACTTTGCTGTGAAATTTTGTTTAGTGGCCAGCCTCGATACCTCCAGTTAGGGTTACTAAGGATAACTCAACTGATTTGACCATATCAGAAAAGTGTTTAAGATGCAGATGTTGACTACAATTTACAGCGCAAACCAATTTACAGCACTGAAGAACACACAGCACAAATAGGGGATTCCCTTTGGATGACATTATTTAAATGCCAGAACTATGACAAAACCTAATGTAAACCAGAAACTCAGTTTGAAAGATATATGTACTAAATTGAATTAACTATGTAGGAGACTATGATCCCAGAGAACTGCATGAGTTTTGAATCACTTAACTGGAACACTAATATAAATGGCACGGGCTGATTCAGAGTAAAATAAGGAGGGAAAGGAACGCCTTTTTTCATGATCATGTATTGTAAGACCGTACTTGGAATAGGCTATTGTGCCAATGTAAACAAAACATTATGAATAAAACTGATAGGAAGAAATTAGAATTTCTGTTAGCTTGATATTAGCAGTGAAGTGGCTGTCCATATGTTGACATTTATTCACTTGGATAAGTTTAATTAAGTTTGATTTAGAATTCTAACCTTGCTATTTAAAAACCCTGCATAGGGAACACTGCAGCTACTGGGGTAAAGTTGTCTTGGAAGAGCCTTATTAAACACAAATGGCTCATTTAGCTCCTGAACACAGGGCTGAAGAAAAAAAAAAGTACCATCTCAAGAAAATATGGTATATTTGGAGCTCCAACTATCCAAGCATGCAGTACAAACATGTCAGAAAGCTAAAGCTGCAGTTACTTAAGTGAGTTTCTAAAACCAGGAAGAATGTTCCCATTTCTCCCATAGCAATCCCTGACGATTTCCAGCACTTCCTAAATACAGGTGGATGGAGAGGAAGATTTGAACCCTTCCTCAGCTACCACTCCCAATGCAGATCACTGAAGGCACCAGGAAACACAGAAGCCCATGAAAATAAATAAATGCTTAACAGCAAACTGGCTATCATCAAGCCACCTGACTTTAAATAGATCTAAGAAAAACATTTAACATTTACACAGAGCAACAAATATTTCACAAATACGTAATTAGATTGAGAGCTGTCTTTCTTACTTATGCTTCATCTACTAAATCCTTACAAAAAAAGCCAATTCTCTTTCTGTCTGAAGGAGAATGATCAGAAGAGCAAATCCCTGAAGAAGGTTTTTAGGGTGACATCCACCCGAGTAATGGGTGCGTGTACTGTTCCATTGCTCTTTGACTGTGTTCTAATATAAACAAAATGTACTTGCTTCCAAAAATATTCCCTTTATTCTTTTTCATTTTTTGTGTTTGCTTTAAAACAAGATGTTCCAACCAAGATGATTTTAGAGAAAGACCGTATTTAACAGAAATGCTACCAAAAATTTGCAAGACAATATTGAAAAAAAGTTGGATTTGTCTGGAAATCTTGACAGACATTTCAATGGAGCTGTTAAAAAATCAAACCCGAGAACAGGATGAAGTTATGATTGCCAACTGATACATTTCACACATCTAGACCATTTAAAGAGTAATTGTCAACTTCTTCCAATCTACAAGCCGTGCAGAGAGAGGTTACGAAGAATAGGTTACTGATTTTAATAGGCCCCTTCAAAGTAATTCATGGATTCTCAGAGGTCCACAGACCACAGCTTGAAAGCCACTGATTAAGAAAATTTGCAACTGAGTAACTTAAGCAACCTGACACAGCTAGGAAACTGCAAAACCAGAAAATTAAACCAATGCTCTTTTGAGCTTAGGCTATGGCGATGTGCTGTAGAGCCAGTTCTTGAAACACCTCAGCCTCTTTTGACGCTGTTACTCCCTCATTCATCAGTCATGTTCATGAGAACAAGAAAATCAGGTTGAAAAAGATATGAAAGATTTATAGACCTCAGCCACAAAACCAGCTCATAAACTGCAGTGTTTATGACTTTCATTAAATTTCTCATCTTCATTACTTTGTGCTGTAAAGCTTTAAGAGGTGAAAAATCATGTCAGTAAAAGATTAAACATTATATCATAATGTCTTGCACCAGAAGGCATTAAAAATTTCTATCAACGCTAGCAAATAATGTGGCCCTATAAAAGTAGTTTTACAGTGCAAATTTATGTGCTAAGGAAACACATTTCTGAACTGTATTTTTCAGTTTAGTTTCATCCCAAAGGACGGGATGAAATCCCATCTGAATGCACATCCAGTTTGTGCACTCCCCAAAAGCACCCTGCAATGTGAAGCAAAGCATATTAACTGGGGACAAACAGGAGATGTAATTTCTGAAGTATACTCTGGATCCAAACTAAAATGTTAATGTCGATACACCCAAAGCAAGCTAAAGCTGTGTGTAATTAGGGTAACCTCCATTTAGAACACACATTCCATATATTCTGCATATTAATTTTGGTTTCAACTCACCTAGTTTTTAAGATTCTTAAAGTTTATGCATACTTAACTGAAACAAGATGAGCAGCATATCCTACAGAGAAAAGGCAGAACTCCTTATGCAGTAACAGAAATAAATTGGAATCAGTTGTTTAAATTGTTACTTTTCTGATAGGTCCCAATTTCCCCAGGTCCCAATTCAATACTTGATTACGCATATGTGTGCACATACTTCATGCTGAGTTTTATACATTTTGTCTCAAAGTCCTGTTTTATTGTTACAGGTTCCCCCCCCTCCAAAAAAAAAAGGCAGCAAAGTGTAATACATCTGCCTTGTCATCACAGTTTTTGTGTTCAAAAAGGTATACCTGTTTTGTTTCAGTCATCTGTGCTTAAACATTTTTCGCAGATAATAATTTTCCATTCTAATTCAAACACACCAACAGACATGAACCATAACCACATGCAGACTTTAGGTTTTCACATAGTTTGTTTGAACTCATGCAGACTAGGTGGCAAGCAGCACCCTCCTTTGAAACTGTAAACCAACCCTATAACCTGATCCAAAAATACTTTCAATTAATAAATGCCACATAATAAACAGATTTTGAAAATTTTAGAACTATTTGAGATTTTAAAGCTGCTAAATTAGAACCGATTTTTTTAATTCACAATTGAATAAGAAAACACTCAGTATTCCTGTATTTCACATTGGTTTATTTTATAAGCTATTAATGTTAACTTTTGACAATAAAGATGTTTTCAGAGCTTTGGGGGTTTTGTTAGTTTGGGGGAATTTTCTTTTTTTTTTAAACACCAGGTAAATAATTTTAAGATAATATTTTGTATCCCTTTGTCAAATTCAGTGCAATACTTGTATTCCTCTGTATTATTGACATGTTGTTCAAATTTCAAATTCCTACTGAAAAAGCTGGGAAAGTTCCCATAAATAGCTATACATTGGTCTTTATAATCAAGTTGTCTTCAAGCAGACAAAATATGGCTGGAAATATAGTATGACAAATTGGTCTTCACATCCATGTAAAAATATAACAAGGCGGTGATGCGTTTAAATTCTTGAGACGTTTAGGTTATACACCAGGAATAACTGTCTCACTGCATGGACACTGAGACAAATTATCCAGGAAAGACACAGAACCGCCATCACTGGAACCTTTTAAAAATAAGTATGATACCTTTCTGTCAAGAACGGCTTAAGTATTGTTGATAGTGCTTTTGAGTATGGGGACAGACAAATGACCTCCAAGGTCCCCTCGAGTAGGTTTTCTCATATCCTGCCTTCGGATGCTGTTGCCAGGCTGTGGATTAACCAGGCCAGGGAGGAACAGAGACTGGAGGGCTCTCGGATTTATACACCCAGCGCTTGTCTCAGCCCTGCGCTCCTGATACAGGGAGCGCTGGGGGGCTTAAAGCAAACACAACTCTGCTGCTCTGCGTAGGATGCAGACAAGGCCAGCGAGGCTTGTTCCCTCCGCTGCGGTCACGGTCCTCCTGACTCTCGCTGGGTGCGGGGGACGATGCTCGGACGACCCCCTGCCCCAGCTCCCCAGCGGTCCCCCGGCGCAGGCTGCGCAGCACCTCTGGACGAACCCACGGAGCCAGCCAAAATGAAGTCATCTCCCCAAATCCACAGAACCAGCCAGCTCGAAGCTGCCGAAATATGCCGGCGCAGCCAGGTTTATTACTCTCCCGGCACGGTCCCGCAGAGAGGCCCCGGAGGAGGCTGCTGTGGCACTGTCTGAGCTTTTGCGCTCTCCTCAGTAGGGTCCATCTTGAGCACGGGGCTACAAAACCCCAGAGAGGCTCTGCAGGTTCGCTTCACGTCCTGACGTGTTTGTCGGCTACAGCTGAACGCCGACAGCCAGGCTCCATCTGGCTCGATAAACAAGCCACCAAACCATCCTCGCATCATGTTCTCCATGACCCCATACCACCCAGGACTCTCACCGATTCATCTAGTATTAGAGCCCTAAACCTAAATTTGTCCCATCTTTTAAATCTTGAAAACAACGTAAAAGCAAAAATGTTTCTGAAATTAAATAGCATACCCAGGTAATGACAACTCACATGTGCACAATTTTCTCCTCATGAAAAGAGCCTGATACAAGTATTGGGAGACAGCATAACTTGCATGCATGACAGTTTGGACATACGTGTTAATAGCTGGATACTCCAACCTGTTCTCTTCTCTGCTCCTGGATATTCAGACCTTGCATTGAAGCACGATTTAGGGGAGGAATTAAAAAGTCAAATACTTTCTTAAGCAACTAAATTTATTTAACAAAACAGATTGGGCTAATAGCACTAGAAGCCATATGCTGCTTCACCTCATCCTAGTTTTGGGAGGAAGGAGGTTAAATGGTGGGGTTCTGGCAGAACAAGCTGTTTTTAACAGGGCAAACACTTCCGCTTCTCCTATTTTTTTCTCCTATTTCCCGGGATGCCAACTGCTTCATCCCTTGTACTGACAGACGGTTTAGACTGGTTTAAAAAAATCCTTTGGGAATCTCATGGCTTAATTTTTATGAAGAATGATAAAAGTACTTGAGTGTGTGCAACAACACTCCTCAGAAGTTGTGTTTTGATAACTCTGAAATTAATCCATACTTCGAGATTAATCTATTTTATATAAAAATGCTATTTTTCTAATAGCTGCACTTCTATTGTCTCAGCTTCTCTTGCGAATTTTCTTCCTTGGACAGCACAATAAAAACCTCTAGTGAAGTGACAGCTGGATCAGTGTCATTTGTTCAGCAGCAAAGACGATAAAGGATTCCTATTAGGACATATCAGCTTTTAAGGCTGCATGGCCCTTATACCCTCCTATATACGACCTGTTTTTCCATTGATTCAGTATTCCTCAGTGCCTGAAGAACGTTATGTAACATGCTCTATATAGACTTACAAAATAATATACACACTTTAGGCTTGTATAGTCAAAACAAAGTCATTTGAAAGCACCCTGATACAAATGGGGGCTGGGGGGAATTCCAAATCTGTTCTAATTAAGGGCTAAAATGAAATAAAGTTTGAACTAAAACCCTCTGAAGAAGTACCTGGTTTGGTATAAGATTGTGTTTTACTAGACAAATGGTTGACAGTCCTGCAAAATTAAAACCAGTGCTTACAGCCTGCAAATAGTACAGATCAAGAACTCGGAAACGGCAGCTAGACTGCCCTGCCGTGCCAACGAGTGATTAGTTGACACTGACAGTGAGGATTACAAGACAGTTCAGCTGTTCCCTTGACCTTTTGAGATATACAAGCGATTTGAAGATGTTTGCTAATTATTCTTGTTTTCAGCATCTGCACAAAATTCTGAAAATATTTTAAGCAATTGTTCAGGGATGCTGGGTTGGTTTGTTTTTTCCTCCTCCCCTGACAGTTCACAAAGCAGGGTGGAAATTAAGATTCAATTCACTGCAAAGTATTAAAATGAATGAAATTCCACTAATTTTATTTTTAAAAGGCTTCACATTTTCTACAATACATTTTGCATTATGGAAAGGACTTGAAGAGATAATGGATTTTCAATGTACCAAAAATATTACTTGATGACATTTTTTTAAATATAAAGTGCACACACATAGGTTGTGGAATCAATTTTTCATCTTAATGTTGGCTTCATGACTGGGAGGGCTGGCAAAAGACTTACAGTTGTTTATTGCTATGTACTGCTGTGATTTTAGGTTTGTAAAATAACATTAATGTTGGCCTTACAAACTAGATTTTTATGCTGTCTCCATGTATGTATTTTTAATGCAATCCATGTTATCACATGTAAAACGCTTTTTAAAAAAAGCTTACTATCTAAAACTGCCACAAAGAATAGAGAATTAACTTTGTTCAGCAGACTCATTTCTGACATTTCTGATTCTTTCACTTATTAATCGAATATATTAAGTGCATATTAATGAAACCCAGGGTGGCAGATTTTTAGAGACAGGGAGACATATGCAACACTTTCCTGTGGAAATCTTTGTGTCCGAGGATCTTGAATTGGCCCTGCAAGACTCTCAGTATGTAAAAGTCTGGCAAAGGACTTAAAAAATTACTGTGCTTCATTAACCATATGAGTAGCCCTACTGAATTAAAATGCTAAGGAAAATGTACGATGAAATACTGGATGTGGACTGTATGGGTAAAAACAAGGTAAAAATTTATAAATGCTACATTTAAATATTTAGTTTGTATTCAATTACACTCATTGCATCTCACGAAGAAGTAAATGAACTGAATTCCTCAGAGGATGGCTCAAGATTTTCATGTGGTTATTTATCTGAGGTTACTTTTAATTGAGTTTAATTAAATTTGGTTAAAGTTCCTCAATAATTAGTGCTTTTACTTTATTTAACTTTTTCAAAACAACTGCTTATCCCCCAGGGTCATTTAAGCAAAGAGGGCACACGACTGTTTCTCGTTTACATGAAATGTTGAGCCATGCATAGATTTTCTAGTGCTCATTTCTAGTGTTTAGGCAATACAAATGATCAATATTAATAAAGATAAAAACAATAAAAACAATATGTTTACATTTGGCAGGAACTGATTGTACTCTACTGCAGAATTTAATAATACCAAGCACCATTTCCAACACCAGATGAGATGGCAACGCTCCTGCAGAGCTAATCCTGCTATTCATTTGCTATCCAATGTTTGCTTCCTGCCCAAATGACACCTGTGTGTTTTTCCTGCGCCAATATGTGTTTGCGTACACAAGAATCTATTTCAAGGTTTCCCCAGCAGGCATTTCGTATGTTTATACAATTTAAGAATAAGCTGATTTCATCAGAAAAATGTAAGATTTCTAGAATCCCCAGAGAAAAACAGATCAATCTACTACGACATTACACTTCTTGGAAAGAGAATATAAGAAGTTTATGATCTGGGCAATAACTCCAGTAAAGAAAAACGTTACTGTGAGAGTGGGGAGAAAATTAAGAATTGGATACTGAAGGAGTGAGAGACTCCAAACATCAGCTACCTGAAAATACTAAAATTAATGTAGTTGCGTCACAACTATTGGTAAAGAAACAGAAGGGAAGAAAATCATAGATTAAAAACTGGAGAAAAGAGAAGACTTTTATCAAATCTAACGTCAAGCTGTCCTGTCATGCATGTCATGCAGAAAGGGTCTTTTTCCTTCCTGTCCCACCTTGCCTGAATTACAGAGACTGCCCAGCTCTCCCTGTAAGCCCCAGCATTCATCCTCCTGGGGAAGCTGGAAAGTGATGCACTGCTTTCCTTCCCAACAGAAAGGAAACACACGTCTCTTGCATACCAATAAATAGAAGAAATTAACCTCTAAGAGTTGTCCACAAGGCAATACAGCTGTGAGCCATTATTTCTTGTGATGGTGCCAAGGCTGGTTTGCGGTTTTGTTTGGTTGGGTTTTTTTCCCCCTCTCCATTGTCCCTTAACATGCATCTTGCTAGGCTGTGATGGTGACTGGGATCTGCTGATTCAGCACGGCAGGCTGAGATTTCTAGTTGCATCCTCCAATGGAGGGAAAATTTCTCTATATGCAGAGAAACACGTACAAAAGCAGAAGACAAACCCTGCACGTGAATCTGAAGATAATAATAACCTGGTATATGATTTTGGCTGATTTGCAAATATAGGCAATGGGGGATAGGAATTACCCTTGGGTAAGATAGAAAAAAAAACCAACCCAAAACCAATTTATGGAAAAGGTTAAAAGCTGGATGAAAAACTTGAGCTGTTTATACATGCAAATACCGAACAATTAACAAAATTGTTAACATGACCTTAGAGCTATATTAGAAAGGTGGTATTTCTTATTTTCCCCTGGATGCAGGGGAATGCTTGAATGTCTGCTGTATGCTATTCGAGTAAAATTCCCTTTAGTAGCTTAGATGTCATGTGAGAAGCAATGAAACCACAAACTGCTCTAAGGAAAGCTGAGAACTGGAACCACAAGACGATACTGCCCATAATAACAAAATTTGGAAATGTTTTGAAGGAGCAATGTCTTAATTACATGTTATTACAAGATTTTTTTTAATCCAAGAGGTTCCATAATACCTGTAATAAGTGCTGGGGAATTGGGACAGACAACATATCTTTATAACATGACATTGTACTTGAGTCTAGGTGAAACCCAGCAGACAGCCTATTGCAGCTGTTTTGCTCCAGCAGAACTTGCATCAGGGGTAGGGAACTTGCAAGGAGGAGGATTGGACTGACCGAAATCAACAGAAATACTTTTTTTTTAAAAATGTACACCAGTACAGACTACAAACTGGACAGAAATTCACGTTAGCTGGTATTAAATTCAGCACTTTCACTCCTAAATAAGAAAGGGAAGTTTGTTGCCAGCTGCTTTATATTCTTTTTTATATATATATATATATATATCTCCTTTTTAATATAATCTTTATATATATTCTTTATATATGTGGATGAAATTTTTACTTTTTTTCACTTCCTTCCACAGATACCTGCACTAATGGCTGGTCAAATCTTTCCCACTGTGACTTATCACTACAGACTTGCTCAATGTGATGAAATGTCAAGAGACATATTTTGAGTCATATCTTCATAGGCAGTAACCTGAGAGAAGATGAGAACAGCACAGCATTTCAGATCCCAAGCAACAGATCTGGACAAGGCGGGGGCTAAGTTATTTGTTTGGGGTGGGTTTTTTTCCCCTCAGACTGATTTTTATGGAGTTTTTTTATCTAAACATCACATGGGCCTTTGCTTCTGTAATGAAGACTTTTACAGCTATCTGGCGAATCCAGCATTGATGAGCAGGTTGGCATTTGCATTTCCACGTCTGACTGTGACCTGCTGTCCATTCAATCCGTACATGTGTATTTGTTCAGATTCACATACAAGGAGCATAAGATTTGCTAGTTATGCACAGAACAGTTGTACCATGAGCACAAGTGAGTACTACCTCAACAGGGAGGCTTAGCACAGAAACAAGATAAGCAACCATCCTCGTGGGAGCTGTGGGTCAGCTGTATCTTCTCTCCAACTATACAGATACCCTTCCTGATTTAAATCTCCAACTTAAGTCCCCGTTGACCAAGCGATGTGGCACATCATAGGAATGATAAGGAAACAACCGAGTGGTGAACCCCAGGAAATACAGTCTCTTGTAAGGAAACTAAGTCATGAGAGGTCAGCAGGCACCCCAGCCACAGCCCTGAGCAGCAGCAGCAGCACATTAACACCACCAACAGCATAATGCAAGTGGCTTGGGAAGACCAAATTCCAGGGGACCGTGCCCTGTTTCTGTATTTTTTCCTGTTCATTAACTTGTTGCATGAGTAAGGGGAAGGCTAACCCAGCCAAACCTCCGCTGAGCAGTATTAAGCAATGTAATCAATTATTTCACTTTGTCTTCCATCTAGAGTTTTGCTTTGGGAATTTTAACAAAAGCTACCTCAACCAAGAAGACTTTTCCTTTCCAAGCCCACCAAAACTGCAAAGAACTGTACACTTGAATACAGACATCATGCCTGCAGCTTCACATTGAACTCTGGGATGTTAAAACCTCTTACCTCAGGCTACTTTGTTCTCCCTTTGTAATCCACATAAGGAAATAGAATTCGAGGAAGAAAAGTAAAAAGGTTTGTTATATTCATGTAAACAGTAAATGATTGTCAGGTGTTGACATTAGTGGTTTTTGCAACTGGGTAGTAAGAACCACGTGATATAAGGCCTGAAGAGTAACAAGGGAGAAGATCCAAGAAAGCTCAGAAATTGCTAGTGAAGGTGTCAGCAGGAGACTCTGAAAATTTTTAACCAGTTCAACAAGGGTATAGATGGGGGATGCACCCAACCTGGGCAATGCTGCTGATCTGCTCTGAATTGCAGGGCAGACTGTATGAAGATGGCTTCAGAAAGGGACAGAAGAATTGCAATTAAGTCATTCCTGCAAGAAGAACTGACTGTTTCAGCAGAGATCTAAGGAGAAAGAGTCAAAAAAAAAAAAAAAAAAAAAATCCAAACCAAGCCAGGTGGGGGATTCCTGCAGATCTACAGCCAAAATGAGACAGACATCTGGGAGCGACTGAGAGAAGCACTGCCATTTCTCACTCCCTTGGTGGGTTTCTGACCGAGTCTAAGCTCTCTTTCCCAAAGGATGTTTCATTTCCTCAAGCCATGTAATGGTTTGAGACCACAGTCCAGGTACTTGATCTCATGAAGCAGCTCTTTCTATTCATATACTGTCTTTAAAAACAGGACACTTGAGATTTCTTTACAAACTGCATACAAAAATGATTTCACCATACAGAGATAGACAAAGATAAATATTTCACATTTAGCCCTGGACTAACTCTAATCTACGTAACAAAAAAACCCCCGAAGCCAGGATCCCATAAATTCATTAAATCCTCTTTACATATCACAGGCTCACTATTCTGTTTGCTCAGGGAACAGATCCTGTAATGTATTAACCCAGGACACAGAAGGATTTTGTTCTGAGAAACAAGGTATTTTTAACTTGCCTAAGTCACACCCCTATGTGATCATCCCTGTAGTAAAGACTACATCTGCACCGGGAATTTTCTCTCAAAATATATTTGCTAAAATGCAGCAGCAGTTTTGCACTTTTCTGAAAGAGTGGAAAAATGATTCTGTGTGGATCAGTAATGAGAGCAGTAATTGCCACAGGGCTGACAATAATTTATGCAGAAGTTCTCAATTGCTCCTAATGGCCTGTCAGATGGTGAAAGGGAATGCAAAGCAGATCATAAAAACAACTCTAGCATAGGTTTTGAGAACAAAATTCTTGAAGCTTCCACTCTTGCTAAGAAATATGAAAAACCAGAAACTGAAGTGGCTTCTGGAGAAGCAATAAAAGAAAAGTATGCTATTATCTAGTAATTCCTGTAGACTAGATTTTGTGACTGCAGCAGAAAATGAAATCGTGTTTTCCAAGATTCACCCATATCTTAAATGAATAATTGTAGTAGAACAAAAACTTCATGTCCTGTCAACAATAGGTTACTACTTCTTCCAGTTCAGATTGGTTGAGAAATGTCACTACTGATACTTCAAAACCACAGAAATACCAACTGTTTCCAGTAGCATAAACCAAATGCAACTCAGTAGACAATAATCTACTTACTTTTCTCAAGATAAACCATGACACTGCATTACAGATGTTTGGAAACGCAATTATGCTACAGTCAAAGGACTTAAATTTGGCAATGTATGTATCAACATTCATAGCTTAAAATGGGAAATACTAGCCAATCTAGAAACACACATAGAAAATGAACTTTTGAGCTTGTAACTGCCTACACAGCAAGATGCACTAACATTCATACATTAGGCTATACCCTTAGGCAAGGTTCCTGAGGCAATTCATGCACTCTAGTATTTTTTAGATGTGTGGATTTTATCATGCATTCTTCCTTCAAAAGTCTCAGGAGGAAAATATTTTGCACTTAAACTGCAGAAAACAGTTAAAGGCTAGCTCTGTCACACCATCGAAAATTACGGTAGATTTCAAGTGTCCAAAAAGAAAGAGTTATATCAACTCTAAAAAAAATAAAGATGAGTTCAACTTATTATATTAATTAATAAGGTTATTGGTAGATAAAAGTTTAGGATATGTGAAAGGCAGATATAAATATGTTAGATATAAAGGCAGTGTATATGTACACTCGATTAAAAAATATGCAAGGTGGTGTTTTACTGACACTGTGTCTTGAAGTCTCTTATTTTCATGTTATTATCCCTTATTCCTACAAAGAAAGGCTGTCACTTTTAGATGGTCACAACTTTTCAAGTTAGTCCTAAGTAATAAGCAAATGAAATATTGCAAGACAGTATTGTATCAATCAAAAATGTTGAAAGAAAACAACTGGCCAGTTTTAAACATTCTGTAAAATTTTACTTGCATTATTCCTTTCTTATTTGAGCTTTCATGTAAAGTTACTGTTTTCAAAAAAATGCTGAATATCAAAATGTCCAGCGCGAAATTCAATTCTTCCCTCCGCTCTTACATTCCCTCCCCATCGCTGCAAGGTACGTGGCTCAGGGAAGAGGCATCACCAGGGAGCCTGGACGTCTGAGTTTACTGTGTGATATGAGTCAGCACAGCACAAGCTCTCTTTACGACTGGGTAATAGCCACAAGGCTCCACTCCCAGTAAAAACTGAAGAGGCTAAATCAAATCACAGCCTTGCTTTCCACTGGCTTTTTCAGATGCTCTTCCACCCCCTTCGTAGCTGCTAATGAACTTGCACTACACCACTGCCATCTCTTATTCAGGTCTCTTTGTGTATTTGACAATAATAGCAAATAACAGATATCCAGCTCTCATTGTAGACTCCAGCCTGTCCAAACCCTTCTCTGATATTTCCCAAGACATATCATCTTTTATGGCTTCAGCTACAACTCCCTGGCCAGACTTGTCATTCAAGTTGCTCCTGAGGACAGACCAAGGTCTTTCTGAGCAAAGGGGGAAAAAAAAGCATTTGGCTAATGCCAATGCTTCTGCCATTGACAAAATCAATTCTGTGGAAATACCCACTTTCACATAGTTCTGTCTCCAACAGAAAGGCTCATGCTCTGTTCACCATCCTGTCCTTGTCACAGATCTCAAAGACATCGAAAAAGCATAAGATGATCACAGACACTTTTAGCCATGACCAAAGAGTCAGCACAAATCTGTGCAACGTGAGGCCAATTCACAGTACAAGCTTCACTGTGATAAGAAAAATACAGTTCGCTACATACGCCATGGACCTGCGTGGAAATTGGCTGTTCTTTATCATCTCCCCTTGCCATCCCACTTACCAACAGTGTCTCACACCTGCTTGCTCATAAAGGTTTTGCCTTTTCTCTTTTTTTTTCTTTAAGTCTTTTACATTGCGATAGTATTGAATTTATGTTTACAATTGTTTTTAGACTCTGAAAGGTGCGTGTGGATGATAGTAAATTGATGAGTTCTGATAATTAGCAGTGATGATCAGGCAAATCAGTGTGGGAAGGAGAACAGTCTTGTTGACTCCTTTTCAAAATGAAAATGCATTTCATTTTGAAAAACAGAATAAAAAAATTAGAACTCAAAAGAGGAGGCTGTCACATACTATAAACCAACCACGCAGCAAAAAGTAGTGTCCTGTTACACAAAGGAGACTTTTCATTGAGCTGTAGACAAACCTGACTGTCATAAGCTTTATATTTCACATTGTCATCAACCAGCAAAATCAAATACCAACAACTTTTAGGGACAGAAATAATAAAAAAAAAAAAGTAAAAAAAAGTTAAGAATGCATCATCTAGGAAGAGAAATTCTTTCCAGCGAAGCTGACCATTAGCCAGCCAGCCCACAGACCAAGCCTCAGCGGCGGTGAGCGGGCACCGCAGCCCCTCCACGCCGCTTCCATGAAGAGATCGGGGAGATCTGAGCACCAGGGACGGGCACTGCCTCTCACCAACTCCCCACGAGGGCATCACCCAGCGGGGTGGACAGTACACCTACTAAGTTCATCCAGAAACCTTCTGAGAAACTTTTAAAGTAGGCCGTGGAGGAGTTGGGCAAGTTCAAGAGTAGACAGTTAGCAAGAAATGCCAGCTCCACTTCCTCATGTTGGGCTGTGTTTTCAGAAGAAAATACATTCTTTTCAAGGAAAAACATAAAACTTGCAAATAAACGTACATTTCAATGAATAATTTTCATTCTGGGAAAAGGAAAATACCAGTTTTCACGCTTCCCAAAGGCGAATTTTCTACTTATCCCAGCCACTGGGTAGGGATTCCCTATTACATCCCATAGGCAATGTTACCCTCTCACCTCAAGAAAATGAGGGCAGGCATAATGCAAACTACTGCAAGGACATTACATATTATATGATTTTTTTTTCCATATTCTCTGTTACAACAGCAATGCACAGATGGACCAATCTAAAGCAATGTGTAATGATTATGAGATTTAGACAGGAAAGCAGACATTTCACAAGACAGCATGCGAGTTGCTGCCCTTTCAAAGAACTGCACTCTCCTCAGATAGGCCCACCTTTGGTCTGAATCCAGGTTCATGTTCAACTGAAGAAAGAGTTTAAATTGTTCAATAAATTGGCTTAAATTTAGGCAAAACAGCATATTTTGTTTCTTCATAAAAGTCTACATATAGTTTTATTTTCTAATTGGTTACCAAAGATTATGCAAAACCATCAATCAATTTCAACTATGACTACACCCTACTTCACCAATGGCAAAATCAAGCTCAATACGTCGGTTTTTCAATGTTCAGGACTCTTTAAAAAGGACATCTACCAATAAACTATAGGTATACTTGGCAGCAGTTTATAATATACGAATTTTAAAATGAAAGAGAATCTCTCACATTTATACAACGGCTCAAAGACAGACTTCAAAAAAATGTAAAAGACCTTTACAATGTGTTCAAAAAGTTGGACTAAAAGATATTCACTAACTTGATTTATTCTCCCTCTGTAAAACATGGCAAAACCTTCCAGGAAAACAATTCTAAAAACATAGGGAAAACAGTGACCATTGAATAAAATACTGTGCTGTGGGAAAACACAAACACTTTTTCCCAGGCTGTGCTGCTGAGCTTTTCAGACTATCTCAGAATGTCAGATGTGTCATACCTTCCCATGGGAAAAGAAACATTTTAAATGCAGTACCAAAATAATAAGAATTTAAAAAAAAAAAAAAATTAAATTGCCTGATGACACATCTCCCCTCTTCCTAAAAGCTGTAACAATCCTATTTTCAAAATTCCTTTCCCACCAAATAAATTAAAAATAAGAGAGTAGTCTGCACATTTATGCCTAAGAAAAAAGTTTGCAGAACTAAATTCTAATTTTGTAAAGCATCGTTCATGCTTTACAATGTCCCCAAGGTATTCTACTATGTCCAGTTATATGAGGTAATAACAATAAATAATGTTTTCTTCAGTTAAAAAACCAAATTACTCCTTTATCTTTTCATGCCTAAATCAGACACCTGCTGAATCAAGTCACATATTCAAAATTCAGTGAGAAATCAACACAAGATCCTGATTATATATAAAGGATTAAAGAATCATAAATATGACACAAGAGCTATGCATAGCTACTGGCTTATTCTGCTTGTGAATGGAAAAGGAAGAAGGAAGGGTCGTCAAGGAAAGTAGCCAAAGGAAACTGAAGCGAATGTAAAAAGCATTGCAAGGCTATATTTAGAGGAAGACATTCTTCATACATTTGCCAAGCTATTCACGTCATTTCACACAGCATGTTTTATCCAGCTTTATAAGTCTATGAGAGAGCAAGGGGAAAAAAAACTAAATCTGGATCAGTTGCCAGAAATGGAAATCTTGCATTTATGTAGAGGAATGAATATTTTCAGCATGTGAATTCAAGAGTGCTTTCCAAGGGGGGGCGGGGGGGGGGGAAGCAGGCAGGGTGTTAAAACTTTAAAAGCTATCACAGAAGGATTCTGCAGTATATAGTTTATAAGTAACATGACTTAGCTTCTAATACTCCCTTTTCAGCCAGGCACACCAGCCTTAGCTGTATCACTAAAAATACTGAAATGAGTGAATTTCACTAAGTTCAAGTCTTCAGTTGATATAAACTAGCTGAAGACTTGTCCATGTTTGTGTAGATAGGAGATATCTGTTATATAAGCAATTACATATTTCTCCTCTATAATGTGGTAAACAAACACCTAACACAAGCTTAAAGGTGAAAACAGAAACAAAAATACTCCAGTTTTAGAAGAATATTATGATTTTTAACTCATTTAGCACATGTCACAAGGTTCAGCTACTTGCATAACGAGATGTCAAGCATACAAAAAATGTCAGTACCAGATGTAATGGTAATAGGAACAACCCACATGGAAATTTCCTGTTAGTGACCTTCTGGAGGGTGGGGCTGGAATTAATTTGAGATATAGGACTGGTTTTACTTAAACTTATACGAATGACTTCTATAAAAGTTTTTACCTTCATTCCCTTCTCCAGGTGGCTGATAAAACGAAAGCCCCAAAGATATGATGGCTGCAATTTCCAAGATTATAAGAGTCACATCCTGCAATGCTTCCCAGACTAGCTGTAAGAATGTTTTTGGCTTCTTTGGAGGTATAAAATTTTTTCCAAAAATAAGCTTTCTTTTTTCTAGGTCTGCAGCAGTGCCAGCTAATCCTGTAAATAAAATAAAATAAAATAAATTAAAATTGCAGTAAAATAGAAAATGCCCACTTATATCTGCATTCCTATAGATTATTTCTCCAAGAACAACTACAAGCTGTACCACCTCTGGCATATTAACAAATAGGCAGATATTCCACTTAAATTTTGCTTTTGCAAGATGATTTGTCCTTACGTTCTGAACAGAATGGTTATGGACTCAACTTAGTACCAATTCCTGCAAGTCTTAATCATGAAAAAGTCTTTGAATTAGTAGGTTTACTTTAATAAGACCTATGTATATACATACATACATACATGTAAGCAATGACTTCTGAAAATAGATCATAAAGCACAAATAAATTATATTTGGGATCAAGTTGGAATAGCTGTTGGCAGCATTGGCAACATCATAGAGGCAGCATACAGTTCTTTGTTCTGACCTCAGGTCGATGACCTCAAAGTATAAATCAATAAAGCATGTCTTGTTCTACTTCAGAGCAACCTCTCTTGCTGCATACATACTGTCACACAGTCTCTGGAATGAACTGCATGAAATTTTTGTTAAGTGAAAAAAGACAGCCAAAGTGACAGGTTATAAATGCAAAGAAAGTAAAAAGGAAATTATATACTTCCTTAAATCCATATAAAAATGCATGTATTTTGCACAATACTTCAACTTAAGACCATTTAAATTTAAGTGTAAGAATGTGTTGGTTGTGTTGAACAACCCACTTCTGTGCTTTTTACCCTATTTTTTACTTATCTTAAAGTATGCACGTCTAGTGCCTTTTCAGGGGAAAAAAAAAGGGCGGGGGGGACTTGCAAGAGTTCAGGTAGAATAACTGTGCCCATATACTGCTCTCAGCAGCATAAAGAACTGCAATAAGTGGTTACTTATATCTGCCAAATAATATTCGATATCAGTTGGAACATTTACAAAACTGTAGGTTTTGAATGTGATCAGCAACGTAAAGTTATTCATGCTTATTCACCCTAACATGACACAATGAAGATACTTCAACTGAGAGTTGACCTCGGAGGAATACAAAGGCGTCTGCAAGAGAGCAAGAGGAAACGATTAATCCCACACTGCAAGGATTCCTCTCCTCACGCACTTTAGGGTAGGTCCTCGCCTCCCCAAAAGCATATCAACACCTGTGGGGTACTTCAGGAACGGAAAGCCCTATTAATAGCACCTTCAAGACGTCAAACAAAACAAATCGGGACCCTAATGCGCTACCGGTACTCAGCTTTATGCCTCGTTCATTCGGGACTGGTGCAACTGTTCCACCAGCATGTGCCAGTAAGTCCCCTCTTGGATGAAAGCACCAGGCCCAAGTGTAATTTCCTCAAGATGAAAGCGATGCTGCTCTGAACATATCAATCTTGCCACAGTACAGGCAAAGATGTCAACTCACCTTTCACTTAAGGTATATAATTACAGCTGTTGTGTAGCTTCTGGCTCTTGGTTAACTCATCAAATTTTCATTTCACCTTCAGCTTCTAAGAAATACTATCCTTCTCTCCCAGATAAAGGCATGCTGTAGTTATTACCTCACTTAATTTAATTTTCAGTACCTAGTGCTTAACGACACTGAAACAGACAGGTTCCAGCTATTACAAAGTGTGTCTACGTTATTCTCTGTGATTCAAACAATAACGTGTCAAACCTCTCTGCTCCTCCATGAGCTCCCACTCAGCTTCCAACGTAGGGCAAACACTTTCCCCTATGAAATTGGAATTGCGGGCTACGAGCCATTTGGAGAGTTGCCCTTTTGTGAGCCAACGCAGACCACAGAAGTTAGGACAACACACATGAGAGCTCAGGGGAGTCACCCAACACAGATGGGATCTGGCGTTGGGACACACCTTTAGCAGAGACCAAACACACGCAGTTTGATTAGCTTTCAGAGGGCTGCAAAGCCCTTCAGTACAAGGAAGAATTTTCACTAAAAATGGCATGCACAATTTGCACTAGGCCACCAAAACACAACCTACCGCAAATATAGCGGTGACTTTATACATAAAGAGGAAAGTACATGGACAGCATTGATAGTGGAAGGGATTTGGGACAGAAATGTTCATTTAATACACCTGCAAGCAGCAATACAAAACTCTGAAACAGAAAATACTCAAAAGCACGTTGGAAAGTGGAAGGAAGACATGTCTGAAAAATGCCATTTTTCCAATACAGAACGTATGTGCACAGTAGTGGGCCAGCTCCAGCATGTAGATAGATGACTGGATACTCAACAGCATGAAAGGGGTGGCTGAAATAGTACAGGAAATAGCTGCAGTATTTTTCAACAATCCTAATTATATTTACCTAGACATGACGACTTCACACCTTTGAAATTATGCTATATACTTTACTGTCAGGAGGCCATAAAAAGTATACATATCCTGCCCTATGTTACTGATCATAACGCATATATAAATAAACATACATGCTGAGAAGCCCCCAAAGCAAAAGAGAGAAATTGGGACTCAAAGAGCTGCTTTTTCTCCAAGACAAAAATTGTTTGTTTAGACACCACAGAAATATAGACACCATAGAAATTTAGACACCATAAGGTTGAGGACTAGACTGAGCTTAAAGTATCTATGGTCACCATTATCTCCAAGACTATAGTCTAAGTAACCTACATTGGAATTTAGACATAAATTTTATTTAACTGTACTCTTTAATTTTTCATAATAAATATTATCTTCCTTAAGACCCATAAATAGACAAGGGTAAATCATGTGTGTGATTTTGTTCTTTTCTGTAAGTCTATGTCTTGGTGAAATTACTCACCAAGTCAGTCTCACCTAAAAAAAAGAGCATATTCATCTTTAAATGTGAGATTTATTTTCTTGTAAATCATTTAGAAATACTGGAAAATTAAATTCAATGTTCAATTCAAACCAAAAGGTTTCCCTTCTCCTGAAATCTGGCCATCACTCAGAAAAACCCATTCAGCAAAATTTTAGGGTTTTTTTCTCACACTGAATGCCAAAAACTAACAAACTCCTATATTGAGAGAGAGAGAGAAATGAAAGGAGAGAATGAAGAATTCTACAGACCAATTGATGAAATCACATCATAACAGTCCTAAGCACTACTGTAGAGATAAGGTCAGAAAAGGACAATAAAATACACAGAGAAGCCAAAGTTGTACAAAGAGATACAGCTAAGGGACATGTGATTGAGAATCTGAGGCAATGTAAGATGTTTATTTTGCAAAAGCTTCCATAAATTCTCCATACTATTGCCAGCAGAAGGTATAAGGAGGGTACGTCTTATCTTTTTCAAATAATCTGCTTTATTCAGAAACATCATTTTAAATAGTCCTAAAGGTGTTTTGAGCAAGCCTAACTTAGTCGCTTGAAGAGGATTAGAGGTCACGCGCACTTTCTGTCGCACTGGCAGATCTGCGGGATGCTGCTTCCCAGCTAGTGCGCACTGACAGGCAGTACAGATGGTAAAAATGTCAATTAGCACAGCAAGATCGGAAAGTGGACATCTGTCCTCACCAGTACTTTTAACCAGGAGACGGCTTTCCTGCTGCTATGTTTTTTTCATATTACACATACTGACTTAATTACTGTTCCTGAATATTTTTTTTTATTTCTTGCTTCTCCCTTAAGTATTGAGTCCTGTGACAATAATGAAAGAGCATTGCAAATGAAAGTAATCTGAAATATCGTTTCTATATGAAGATATAAAACAACTAAGGAAGTGAAAAAGAACAAGCGGAGACAAAAAAATTAATGGAAATAGCAGTTCAATATGACGTCAGACTTCATATGTTACTGGCAAAAGAAGCAGCCGTCCGTCTTATATTCTGTGTGACAATAAGCCACAGACTGGCTGGGTTTATGTTCATTTGTCCACACAAGTATGAATATTTTATCTTTTTTAAGTGCTTTTCTATGTCAAAGCTGTGCAATACTTCTTTTCTTGACCCAAGTGTTTTAGAATGATTATGCAGATTTGGGTTAAATTTATATACAAATAGTATACACAGGTTTAGGAAATATTGCAAAAATTAATTACTCATGCTTGAATAATCTCTTAAGGTTTCAGTTTCCAAAAAGTTTGCCCAAAATTTGTTTGAAATCGGTGGGAGGATGAAAGTGATTGCATAGAAAAAATGTTCTACAATGTTGTGCAGTACATTAAATGCATTTCTGATTTCATCCAGCATTGTTGCTTTTCTGGAGGGGAAAAAAGATTAAAAAACTGGAGAAATGCCACTTAATGAATTTTCTCTGTTCCTTATCTACATCTGTCAGTTACTGCATGCTGAATATAAAAACATCATTTCAATTAGTGCTTCCTGGAAAATTGTATTTCTCTGACAGTCATCTCCACTGCAACCAAATGGAGCATGACAAACAGAGAATGATTTTGATGCTGCAAAAATAGCAAAAGCACATCACTACTAAAGCAACAATTTAAAAAAAACCCATAAAACTTTTAAGAGAATGTTTCACATCTGCTTAAATTATGAGATGAAGAATGGAGAATTTACATTTGCACTGATTGTGCAAATAAACCATTCATTACTTACTAACTTCCTTCTGTACATTTTCTGACACATCCAGAAAAGTAGATAAAAATTTCAAATAGCAAAAATTGTAAACAATGTAATTTAAAAATCACAGCATGTGTAACTTCAAATGCAAAAAAATTGTTCAGCAAGTTAAGCAAAGGCTTCACAATGATACTGAACTGCTATTGAAATTAACGCATAGAGGTAAAGCAACTATTGTGGTTAGTGAGCTCTTAATGACGATTAGATACAACATGCATGAATTCTTCCTACAAGAACACAGACCTATATTTTAGCTCATGAGCTCCTATCACTCTAGTGTCAATCTCTCTTCTCAAATGATAAGCATTCCTAGCACCACATTAGCCAGGTCTTCACAGAAACTAAAAAGTAAAACACCACAAAGTCTCACCACAACAATTATTTCATTTTCTTTGCCTTGATTCACCAATTCCATTTATTTCACATTTAACTATGAAACAATGCCTGCCATTACTACTGCTACAGAACGCTTTTGTATAACTTGCCCAGGCGCACCGCGTTCTACAGCTCTTGCATAGGTTCTCAGAACTTCATAATGTGAATTACAAATATTAGCCCAGTTACTGCTGTTGTAACATAGAAAATTCAAACATACAACCTCATTCAATGTTTAGCGGGATTGTGCACTCTGGGTTTGGAAGCAAATTTCTGTGCACTATTCTGCTCTTCTCTCTTGAAAAAGCTAGAGTGACAGAAGGCCTTTTTTTTTTCCACTTTGATCTAAGAAGTAGTATCTATCTAGTGACTGAAAGAGCTGAAAAAGTCAAATTTTCAATTCAAATGAATGGCTAGTAACTGACAGATTTAGTTTCCAAGATCTGCTTTAGGAAACTGTGCCTACCTAAGAAATTGGGGAAGGCAAGGAGACATGCACAGTAAACTGTGTTTACTGTTATGGTTTTGATCAAATGCTAAGGAAGGTCTATTTTGTCCCTTACATCTAATGATGTCATCAAGCACACTATGTGTAATCCAACATCAGTCTTCATTAGGCCATGAAGTCTTCATGACACTTGTTTAAGGGGTATCTAAGTAAAACAAACACCTGCTTTGGTACTAGGTATGCCACAAAAATATACGTTGCATTAAACTACCTGTTTTACTGACACAAGATGATTTGTTTTCAAACTAAAACATACACCAGAGATGTGAAACACAAAGCGAAAATATTCACACCTAGAATGGATGCCTCTGTGACCTCCCAGTTTTATCGTGCTGCTTGAAAAAATTTTGGATGCAGTACATTGAAATTCTGTTTAGGTCATATTAAATAAAATCAGCTGAGAGAATGCAGTTCTTCAGTAGGAGACTTATTTAATGAGAGCATTTACTAGTTTCAGCAAGCTGAATTTGAATTTCACTAGTGAATGAACCTCAACGGATAATAATTTCTTTCTAATCTCGGAACAACAAAGCTGTCTGTAAAGTGTAATGAATGTCTTTACCTGTTTTCAGTAATATCACTTGCTTACATTTGTTTACATAAATTTTAAGAAACTTGTCCAAAAATTCAAAGCCTTTGGAACTACAAATCATCTAGCACACGTTCTGTAAGCTTTACGCTGCTGGCGCTACTATTTCTATGAGTCCATTTGGCAGCTCTGCCCACAGACCCTTGCAGGATTTAGAACCTTCTTGAGTCAAACGCTTTACAGCTAGATCCAAATAGCCAACACACAGAAAAGAGGGGCACAGAAAGGGCAGAACCAGGAAATTAATTAATTCCCCCTCCATTTCCTCATTAATCATCCTCCCTCTTTACATCTAACAGCAACAACTGGCCAAGTCACCCTGTCCTGCCCTCCTGAGTTCTGCCACCGCAGTACAGGGACCACCCTTCAGCCTCTGGAAAGCAGCAAGCTAACTACAAAAACCATCATGCAAACCTTCTCTGTTATAAGTTGCAAACAGAACAATCACTCTTAAGTCATACAAAGTACATAAATACTTCTCCAAATCCATGGCTTTTTTTTAGAAACAAAGTAACTGAAGAGCTTAACGTTCATTCTTACAGACTGATGCATCTAATGTAAATGTTAGGAACAGATACATAACAACTTGCCTTTCTACAATGAGTTTCTACCTCTCAATCTCTTTCTAGCTATAGAAATGCATCAGCAACTTTATCTCAATTTTACGAGGCAGCGAAAGGCTGAAGTTCTTGCCCCAGACAGTTTGGTGGCAGTTCAGGGGCGTAAATTCACATCTCCTGGGATTCCTGATTTACGCTCAGCTGCAAGATACCACGCAGGATTTATCACTGCCAAAAGCACTCAGTGCTCCATGACATGTTTCATTCATTTCCCCATCTAGCCATTTTGGTTTTATTTCTTCTTTCTTCTAATTTCTTTTTAAAGTAAAATTGCTCTGAAAAGAAGCTATTAACCAGGAACAAATAATTTACATAAGATGACTAATAACAGCAGGATCAGAAATGGTTCCCGATAGTGACTGTAACGCAGTCCAAAAAAAAGCCACTCATCTGAAAGACATGCTACAATTTCTTAATAATCTAATGACTGGACTTATGTGCAGTGCGTAACCATGAGCCAATATCAAGGCAAGAGATGAGGCATCAAATATTAAAGGCAAGATATGCATCATAACAGATGACTAATATTTTTCTTGCCCAAACAGACAACAAAAAGCTTTCTGCAAAGGCTGATAACAAAGCATTCAACGAGAGCTGCGGGTCCAGTATGAAGACAGAGGAATTAGAATTTCTTTTTTACAAATGTACTGCTGTCAGTGGGCGTACAGCTGTTGAGAGGGAAGATAATCACCCCACCAGAAATCATTTCTTCAGCTCTTACTCCACTCAATAATTGTTACACCATTTACATATGTCTCATCTTGTGTACCACAGGCTCCTGGAGATGTTTTTCTTTTGTTCTATCTCGATGTAGTGTCAAGTACAATAAAGTCATTACAGATTTAGGTCAGCAATACTAATAAATACTAACAATCTAGTATGCATATCCACCATCCAGCTCCCACCCATTACCAACCAGATAATAAAGAAGTCACTAAAAATTCCTTGTTACATTATCTATAAACAACAGTGCAGTAAGAGTGCAGATCTTCACCTGGCACTCAGAGACAGTTAACCTAAAAGTTATGGAAGGTCTTTACTGCTGCTAAGCCAACCAACCCCAAGCCAGTGGGATATGCCACAGATGCTGGGAACTTCAGGTTTGTTCAGCACCACGTATCCTCAGCAGTTTACTGGTATTGGGGCTATTTTGGAAGAGAAGGAGAGGGAACGAGGGAATGTAATGGTTTCTTTTCCCCCATCCCCCCTTTTCCAGGTAGTCAAAGCCTCAAGACAGTTTCTTCTGTTGGTTTTTTTTGTTTTTTAAACACAGCTAGGATTTCACTCCCACAGAAGGTAACGTTACGGTTTAGAGTAGACTGTACAAATACTCTCTGCACAGGCTTCCGGATTACCCACAAAGCTCTGATTTCCTATTGAAACATAGATGTATAAGATTGCATCATTTCAATGAAGCTGACAGAGAGTATGAGGGAAACAGTTTCAAAAACATGCTGTTACAATGCTGAGTAATAATATGATTGTTCCAGATAATGTGAAAGCTTTTTCTTGCTCTTAATATTTAAGCCAAATCAAGCATCCCTGACTACAGCTTAAGACAGACTTGCTGGCTCTTCTGTAGGATCGGGCTTAAAAAGCACTAACATATGAATCATGTAATGGCAGAGAAGAGCAACCATCTAAGTTTAATGGAGGAGATCCAAGGTCTTTGCCACGAAAAAGAACAAGGAATAAATGAGTACATAATAAAGTCAAAGTGGAAAACCTTCTTTAATTAATACATCTCCATAACCACTTACCATCACTTTCACTGGACCCTACAAAAAAATTCACCACTTCATATGTATTGCTAATGGCAACCACGGGGGATGGGGAGGGGAAAAAAAAGACCCTGAAATCAACCCGTGACTCTCTGTTCCCAAACCACAGTTTGAGTAGCGCTGCTGACAAGCAAACCACTCTGGTTGCTACAGAGGCAGCTTCTGCCTGTCCGCATGGATACAGCACAGCCTGGGGAAATGCGAGTCCCCCAACGGAAACACGACCATCACTCACGGTCCATAGGGAGGCTCTCTTCGTACGGCTCAAGTAAGCGCCCGTGTGAAAGCATGTACTGGCTGGGAGCTGTGTGTGTGCAGGAGCTCCTCTAAGCCCTGGAGTAAGTGCAGCCACCACCAGTCCACCAGCAGGACCAGAGTGAGCCGCGGGCAACTGGTAGAGCAGGGAATAACGTGGTCTTTGCATGCAATCCTCTCCTGCGGAGGAGAGGGAAAGAAAGGATGGAGCCACGTGTCCGCCTGTGCACAGGCCCAGACTTACTGCGAGTCTGACCGGTGACGCTGAGCCGGGGGCCTCCCGCTGCTGACTACCACCACAACAAAGCAATCCACAATTACAAAAATAGCTGCTAGACTGTCTACTGTTCATGGGCGATAAAAAGCCTTCAACTTCGACTTTTCCCATTTCTTATCGCAGGACAACTTCATGTCACTTGAAGTTTTGCAAGTCAAACGTTATGTTCAAAGGACATATGTGGCAATGAAACGGCCCAGAAACTGAGGCCGTCTGACTGAAATTCAATACAGCTGAATATATACTAAGGAGAGCCTCAGCTGGCTTCTCTACACTTATAATGTACTTTCAGACAGATGTGGCCTAGACTCCCTAAAGACTCCTCATGATTTTCTGTTCAGTTCTGTAGAGCTTGTCCACTCAGGATGACAGTCCTAGTAATCTGAGAAAGAAAACGCCCAAAGAATAAAAGATGTGCAACCAGGAAAGCGTGGCCTGAGAAAGGAAGACGTTATGCAGCTGAAGACGCATTAGACAGACTTCTAAGTCAGTACAGCATGACGCTCTTCTGCAGTACCCTGAAAGTCCCATGCATCTCTCTTTTTATATGAAGGATTTTTACTGTTATTATTTGTCACTGCAGTCACCATAGTTTCTTTAGTATAAGCAGTTCCAAGGGTCTATAGCTCATATTTATTTGATGAAGCCTATGGGAAATGTTAAAAGTAACATAGCATAACAACATATGCTCTCATAACAACAGCATGGAAAAGAGGTTTTTTTTCTAGACGAGGCCAGGAATTTGTAGGTTAAGGTAGCTAATTCCTCATATAGCTGTTTTAATCTTTTACATTAAAATAAATAACAGAAGAAGAAATTTTATGTTCGGAAGAAAGAGACGCGTTTTTATGATGTCTATAAGGGAGTCAAAATACCAAAACCCACTTTGCCGAGTCTGCTTCCATAGCATGATTCTTTCCCGCCCTCACTTAAGAAAAAACAACAAATAAACCAGATAGCAATGAACTGCATTTTTCTGAGGTGTTACCTCCAAGTGCTGCTACTTGGCAACTTTTCTTAATTTCACTGCTATCTTTGTCAGTGTCATCTGCTTTTCCTATGAGTAATGTCAGCTTGTCAGCTACACAGCAACAGTACTCACTTCGAGCTCTGCCTTTGCAAGAGGCAGAGCATTTGCAATAGTGTGTCTTGTGCTGCTGTGTATTCAGGAGAGTATTCAAGGTATCTAAAAAAAAAGTGAGAACACTGAAGAAAACAAAGTGCTATGATCATTATGCCATCTGCAAGCAACATTAAATGCCACAATCACTCCTGCAAGTGACAATGACATCACTCAAAACCACAAAGCCCCACCTGTGAGGAGACAGTAAGATAAGAAGATGCTTTTTGAGCATCCAATGGATGACATCCCACTGCTCAGGAGCATTAGAATAATTTGAAACCTCTAACATAGCACACACAGTGTTCTGCTCCCTGTTACCTGCGTAACACTGTTGCACTCATCATCACCCATTTGCTCCATCCTCTCCATAAAGAAGTGGGACCCATCCTTTAGATCATCAGCTGCCTCTCCTGTAGACTTAAGTGCGGCACAAACTTGGAGGAACAAAAAAAGTGAAAGAAGCTGTAAAATTTCATCCAAAGGTGCCAGCATGAATACTATTACAGTGAATATCTCATAACTGAACACAGATACACGGTCAAAGCTTAGAGTCACCAGGCACTGATAATTTAGCAAGTCAAGCTCCCTATTGCCCCATTTTCTAGATAAGTGGAGAAAAGATGGCAAAGAAAGTCTCAAGACTTTCCAGTCTTCTGGTAACTAGTTAATTCAGCCCACAAAAGCTGGTGTAAAAGAGCAGCAGAGCAGAGCAGGGGACTCGCCATCAGTAGCAGTGTTTTAGTTGGGATGATGGCACTATTGGAACAGATGTAAAGTTATTCCTCCAAAGAGTTCTCAGCCTTATGTAAGGATAATAAAAATAGGATAATACCAAGAGATGCCTTTTTTAATACTGTGAAAAGTGACAACATTTTCTTGACTCCTGTTTTATTTTTGAATTATTAGAAAATATAAACTGTGACCAAAGCAATCCCAAGATGCACTGTGGGATACAGCATTATTTTATTCTTAAACCCACATGCAGCAGAACTCCATTAGAAACACAACACCCCCAGCCACCTCCTAATTTAGCACACTAAAAAGCCCAACAGAATAGATTCTCTCTTATATGAAGCATATATTGTCAATCACCTTGATTAGCCCTCAACATAACTAACTTGATCTGAATGCAATAATCACTACTAAAGTTCTCCAGATTCTTTTCCAGTGCAAATCAAATACTAAGTCAAATTATAAAGTAAGTACCTCAGGGAAGGTGTTCCTAGCCACCAGCTGTAGTAAGAGTATGTCAGAAGCAGTCAAGGACACTGTATTTTTAGGCACACCAAACTGGTCCCACTTCAAAAGTCCTACAAAAAATCTTAATAGAAACATTCTAGAACGTGTAAGACTTAATCAAGGTTTGCTCGTAAGTTTTCTCCACAAATGAATAGTGTATCTCACTAGCCTGTTTTTCACTCTTTATTGAATACATAACTTCCATTGTATATTCTGTAGAAATACAGACTCTGACCTGCATCTTACCTTGCATTTTATTACAGGGGTGACGTGGAAACCCTTTCAGTCGGGTAGGGGCATCCAAATAACTAGAGCTACTGATCTCGGCCAGCTCAAACCTGTGGGAATGCCAGGTAGCAGAGGCAAACATGAGACAGAAACAGCAAGCATGAAGGAAGAGCACACCCTGGGAGACTCCTGAAAAGAGAAGACTTCAGGTCCAAAACCCAGTTCTCACTGATGACAAAAGCAGGAAATATTTGGGGGATACAAAAGATGGAGTTCCAGCAATCCAAAAAGCCACTGAAAACTGCTCAACTATAAAGGACCTCTATTCAAGGTGACAAAAGTGGGAAAGGATTTGCATTCCTATCTCTTCACTTATTTGGTCATAATATCTATGTGTTCTTTATGTTAAGAATGACTTCTTCCACCTTTTTAATTTTGTCTTCTGTGGTTTGAGAAGTTGAAAACTTTGTGTGTCTTTTGGCAAGTGCACATTCAAGAGAATGTAATAAGGCAGCTCTGCATCAAAGCTCTGGCAGAAGTGTGCTCACCTTACAAGTAGTTATGAATTTGTGTTAGACACATTAGCAGAAATCAAAATATTATATTGTATCATAATAGAAGCACCAAATTCATATTAACAACCATCCTTGGGCAGCTTCAGTGAGTAAACAAAAATCACGTTTTCTTAATGCCCCCAAAATAACCCCTTCAGTTATTAATTAACCTTCATTATACATGTGGAAGCTGAAGTTTTTATTTGAAATAAGATCTCAAATTGGAAGTAATTTAATCAATTTATGGCTTTAACCATTTTCCTTGCACAGCAGTTACCTATGTTTATATTGTGCTAGCCATTTCATTTTACTTCCAGCCGATTAATTCATTGCTTTGCTTAATCCAGCTTAACTGGGAAGAGGCACTCTTAATCCAAAATAAGAACATCCATACAAAGAGTTAATCCATAATGGTTAATCAGGAATAGATGTTCCAGAATAAATCCACAGGCTGAGAATAGGTAAATCCCTTAGACTGGTTTGATTTAGACCACTTTCACCTCAGCTTCTCAAAGCTGCTGCTAGATACGTACCTCCTCATCCCACAGCCATGGCAATACGGGTGTTTGGAGTTGAAGCCACACATCATGCGACAAGAGAACACAGTAATTTACTTTGTCAATTTAGAAACAAATTCTTGCAAGTAAAGAGGAACAAAAAGACCAAGAAGCAGAAAAGAAGCAAAAAGATTAAAGAAAAGCAACTAAACCCAATGTTCTTACTATACGAAAATAGAGCAGAATTCTAGGCACTCAAAGACTTTTATCATGTAACACAGAGGCACAGATTTAGATAACCACTACTTAGGGACTTAATTACATTCTTTACACTGAAAGAGATGGAAAAATGAAGTTATCCCAGTTATGCTCACCCCAAGAAAAGCAATATTTAAAACATTTACCTGACTTAACCTAGAGGTTTGTCCCATTAGTAACTTTAATTGGAAATCTTATTTTGATTTTCATATGCTTCTCTTTTGGTAGGAGAGTAGGCTTTTCTTTGCATAGTTCCTTAACTGGTCAGCTTATTTTTCTTGTATAGTTCCTGCCTCACACAGAACGTTTTGGGGAAAATCAGTCCAAATTCATAGTAAGGTCAGTGTCCAAAATCTTATGCAAATTACTGCTAGCCAACTGCTATACAAATATTATTAAACAGAAGTCTTCCCAAGTCACTTTCAATGGCTGTTGAACACAGCATGATAAGTGACTTTATATTTTCATTGAAGCTCAGGTTTCCAAGTTTGTAGCATAGAAGGCATTGGAATAAGTCTTTCTTAAATAGCAAAAAAAGATTCCTTTCCTAAGAAAAAAATGTTTTCGGAAACTGGCAATCTTCCTAAAACCCAGAATGATCCAGAAATGCAGACTATGATTCAAAAGTATTTTGTCATCTGTACAACCATTTTGCTTACAGCTGCAATGCAGCATTCTCTTCAAGACTGTTCATCGCACTTAAAGGATAAAATGACCCAACTGCCTACTCTGTTCCATCATTATTCATTAATGAAGAGACTGGGCCTAGAGGATTGTCATTGCAGGATAAAAAAAAGGTTCATTAATACATCCCTTAAGCATGACGCACATTAACACTAAACAAGAGACAAAGACAAGAAAATCTGATGCACTTTCAATCTACGCTTTAGCAATATTTAGAGAATGTTATCAGTTTAAATAGCACTGATAACATACTATTGTATTATGGAATAATTTTGATTAATATAGGAAGAGCAAACACCTTGAAATAACAGGGCTAAGGATGAAGTTATTCCTTTCAGGCAGACATCTTGGGTATGCATCTGTTTTCTACAGGTTATGTAAATGATAAGCAGAGATGAACTGAATGGTCATGCTGAAATATTCAGGATGCTAAAAGGCAGACTTTGTTTGTGTCTGTGTGTGTGTGTTGCCCTAATTCTGCTGTGCCTTCTGTTAAACTTATTTATAATTTTTCCTGTCTCCCTCTGTGCCTCCTATGTCTACTGCTCTTCCTGAAGATCATCTTAGCTGATCCTCCCTCCTCCCCCTGTATCCTTTTCCTCATTTCTTATTTTCCCTTTCATTTTATCCCAAAGAAACCAATGCCACTGATAAATATCAGATAACTCTTCCTTCTTCCCTCTGAGTTTCTACTGCTCAGCATAGTTCTCACTCTCTCCTTTAAACTTCTTATTCACTTTAGGGAAATTGTCTATTCTGTGACTCCGAGGTCACAACTGTTATTTAACAATACACACCTGTTTGATGGGGGGGTTGGTTGCTTGCTTGCTTGCTTTTTTAAGAGAGAAGCATGCGCACAAAGCAAGCAACACTTTGGGAGATCAGCATGTAGCAGTATTCATGTACTGTCAGAATTGATGTCTTCAAAGATGGCCATAGAACACTACGTACTTTGCAGGCTTATGAATGACATTAAAGAAAAGTCCTTTTAAGACAACAAAATATTGCTCATGTTGCAAGACTTTGAAAATCTTAAAAAACCCACTCTATTTGTTTAATGATTATGAAAAAGAGCAGCCAACAAAAAACTTCAAAAGGAATTACACAACCCTATTAATACCAAGTACCAGTACCACTTGCCATTTATGTGCCCTCAAGATTTTAGAACTTACTGGAAAAATGAACAACTCCTGTTATTATGGAAACAGGCTTGCAGAACATAAAAAGACTCTAACAGCATTAATCTTTTAAATTCCTGAGCTTTGTTTGTGTCACAGCCTTTATTTGCAATTAAGCTTAGTGCATATGAAGTTCACTGCCTGCCAACCCTCAGAGGACTGATACAGCCCAGGATGGGTAATTCAAGCTCCTTTTACACTGACCTACCAAACTCTGACCTATTAGACCTGTCTGGTAGAAGTGAGAAGGTATTACAATTTCATTCAGATCTTGATATCTGAGCAATTCATTCAACAAGGGTAACAATTATGTTTGATCCCCTCACCTTTCCCCCTACTTCTGGACTGGACTGATTTGCCACGAAACGATAATCCCGAGTCATGCTGAATTTGATCACTGTGACTCGAGATGAAAGGTTCTGGATCTTGAAAGCAATCTTTAATTCATCCAGTTTGTTCATTTGTTATAGTTCTAATGCTATAAAAACACAGGCTCTTCATCTATACTGAATGTATATGGATATATATACACATCTATACATCTATCTACTGCACTCTTGTTTACATGCAGTCAGGATGATACACACGAAGACCATCACCTCCACTGATGAAAACATACGCATAAGAATGTTTCACAGAGCTTACGCAGCCTTTTGTGCTCACCCGTATCAAAACACTAGATCTGTAAAATGTGAGATGTTTCCTCTGCCAATGGTTGAAGATGACAGGTGATATCATTAACTGATGCAAAATCCTCAATCCAGTCCACCTAATATGCTTTTCTCTTATGAATACAAAATTGTTTAATAACAACATTCTATTACTAACCAAATACAGCAAGTAATACAATCGACATCTAACCAGAACCAACACAGACCAACTTTCTCAAGAAATGATGCCTTAGAAGCGTACCCATTGGTGGATTCACTAGTTCCCTCGCTAGAAAGGACTTTGCTCTGCCTAGTCGCAGCAGTAGGCACCACAGACATAGCTCACATCAACAGCACCAAACTCTTCCAACCCGAGTCGTGTAACAAATGACGGTAAAGCCACAGGACCTCGGGCTTCAGCAAGAGCCGTATAAGCCCCAGCAGGATTCTGTACATGCCCGCGCAGACAGGTAACCGGTGCTGGCACCTGTGGTGTCCCGGCTTAGTGGTTAACCACCAAAGAAACTGAGCCGGATACATGCTGTCATCACATATTTCCAACTGCAGCGAAGACGCGGATTTCTCCAGGACTACTTTACTTTAGAAACACTTAATTTAGAGCTTGATCCCGCTCCTGAGGTAAGCGGCAGTTTTGCTGCAGGGCTAAGCAGACGGTTCGGAGTCGAAGCATGCTGCCCAGGGCCGGCTCCTGCCGCTGAGGTGCCCCCGTCCCCGCAGCCGGGCGGGCAGGGACACCTTCCTCCCCGACGGAGCAGCACTCCGCACCCGCTAGGACCCATAGGGCACAGAAACCAGATGCAATCGCCAAGTTGTAAATCTTACTCAAAGTCTTCTTAAACGTTAAAAAAAAGTCAATGCCAGGCTGAGGCAGTTATTAAGGCTCCACGTCAGCTCCCCACTTGGAAATTCTTTTTCCTTATAATATATCTTTAAGATGTTTTCCTCTGCTATGGCACTCCACATTTGTTCTTGTTACATCTTTCCCCTGCCCCTGAATCCAGACTGCATCTGCTGTGCTTTATGTAATGCAGCTTCGTGCAACATCATAGGACCAAAATACACAATTTCAATGGGAAACTGCCACTATAGATTCTGCTTTTGTTGATTTTAAGAGAGTAGCTTCACTATCGAGGCCTCTGCTTCTTAAAGTCGAATTCCTTGAGGCTGAAAACAGTCGAACTGGTCCTGAATCCTGGCTTTATCAAGCTGCTGCCTTCAACACCCTTGGCTTGTCCTTGAAATGGCTTTCTGCAGCCATGACTCACTCCACTACAGCACTCATTTTGCTGTCAGAAAACTGAGCTGAGTGACAGAGAGTTAATCACGGAGGGATGTCTCCGTGTGAGAGGGATGACAGGGAGATTCCTGGGGCACGAGGAAGGAACACCAAGCAATCAGATCAGTGTTCTTGCTGTTTAAAAACAAAGAAAAGTGGTATCTACAATTCTATTTTCCTGGCTTCAAAAGCACTTTCTCAATTCACAATTTCATTTATGTGTAGGAAAAAAAATAGTACAGCCAAGCTTTTGCCTCACGAGCAACCACTTAAAGGGGGAAAAGTGCACAGCAGGAAGTATTTGAATTATATGAGTATTAGGAGAAAATAACATATTGCAAACAGGCAGGTAATTAAGCTGTTTGCAGGCTACTTTGCTCTTCACATACCACATCACTGGTATGTAACTGACTGGCTATTTGTTCTTCAGAAAGAAACTCCTTTAATACTGTATTGTAGTTCTGGAAACTTTGGGGTATAATTTTGCTACTGCTATAAAATAGAGGACCAAGCGTTCTTGTGCTAGAGTAGACCGTGAGGATCTGTTTCAATAGCAAAATTCTGTCTGGAATTTGCCTTCAGACAGGTTAAGCAGGATGTCTGAAAGCTGTCATTCCAGAACTGATAACACAGGATGCTTTCTGGAACATATTTATTTACCATGCACCTGAAAACCATGCACAGTCATTAGGCTGTTTGCTTCCCAATAAATGTTAATAATCTGTGATCTGTGTGATATCATCTAAGCTCCTTATACTCTCTCCCTTTCCTCTGTCCGCTCAGTGTTTACAAATTATGATTAGACATTAGTCCCCTATCTGGCACGGTGGGGATTTGAATTATGATTGAAGACCAGCAAAATACAAACGTACTGAAAAATAAAGCAATTTACATCTCAATTTGCTATATCCCATGCTATATACAAGTCATTATGAATACCTGAGTTCATTAATTTTCCCTGAAATTCACATGCAATAGTGGTATAAAAGCCAAGTGTAAACCACCTCTTTTTCCCTGCCCACACTGAGGTCAGCTCCTGAGCCAGCCAGTCATTTTTCCAGCTCTATTTCCTAGCACAGTTACACAGACAGCTGTGCTGACACTGAAAACCAGTGGCAACAAATAGCTGGGAACTAGAGGGTGGCAATAGTCGTGGCTTAAAGCATCTAAACTGCTAAACAATACTTAGAGCATCAACATAAAAGTCTTCAGTGTATGTTTACAAGCACTTACCTCACATAGTATCAGTGCTAAGAAAATTACTGAAATTAAAAGTATTAATTTGTAGCACTACAGTGGCAACCACAGGTGTACATGTTAATGGTCTGTATGAAACCCAGTGATGCTCAAAATGTTCTGTTTATCCTCATAGCAAGCATTGTTTATCCTCACAGCAAATGCAGCCACACACTTCTTGCTTTTACAGTTCTAATGTTTGCATAACATAATGCTCAAGCTATTCAGCAGCAGAATACTTCTCAACCCTTACATGCCTATATATTTCAAATGTTTGGATTTTCACAAATCTCAGGAAGTTTTATTTCTGTAAAAAAAAGAAGAAACTAATCTATGTGGATTACATAATGTTTGTACAATAAATGCCATAACATAGATCGAAGGTGTTTATTCTTGCTTAACTCACATATATCTCTCGCATAATTATCCCCTTATGTATACAGAGACAGAAAGAATATACACAAATGTAGAAAACATGTCAGGGATACCACAGTGATGATGCAAGGGAAGGTGCAAACTATAAATATGAACACTGACTAGAAACATGAAACACAAAGCTGAGATACGGAGCTCTGGTTTAGGCTCAAAAGTTGTGTGTGTATATGGTAAAACCCATCTAAATGCATTTAACTTTTTTTTTCCTTTGTGAAACTATACTTGCACAAAAAGATATGATATCTTTAAAATAAAGGAACAGACTGGTGGAAAAACATCTCCCGAGAATGGAACTGCCCTATATGGCTTATGCTGGTAGAAATAATTTTTTTCCAAGCACACAGCTGCTATGCCTCATTGTCAGCAAACTGATTTAATGCAGAAATCTAATGGAGTTTATTTAGAATTAATGGACAAGTATGAGAAGGACATGTCAGCATGATTTTTAAAGCTCTCATTTCTAACATGCAACACAAAATTAAGGATGAGTAAAGATATTATTTTCATGGACATGTTGGATTCAGTTTGGCACTTCTGTTTTTGAGGGTTTGTTGGATAGAAGGGATATAACTGCTTTTGAAACTTTCAGAAAATTAAATGTAATCTACCTTCCAGTTATTTCTAAAATTACATGCAGTTGAAAGATCACATTAAAGGTCTTTTATTTTGGACCTCTTCATGCCATAAATCTTCTGATCTGGAAAAAATTTGAGACCTCTAGGAATGATAAGTACAAAAGCATTATCTTTAAAGACTGTCAGAAAACAAATAACCACTGACTTTTGGATCTGAAGCTGACAAAGTAACATACATATAGACAGGGATTTAAGTAATTGTGGAAGTATTTTAAATGTGGTAGGGGCTTTGCATTAATTTATATCTCGGGGTAATTCTTATTTCAGTTCTAATACAGGTTTCTAATGATTCTGCTGTTTAGCAGATTGATTGCTCTTGCTCAGAGCTCACACTCGCTCACGCAACAGATAAAAACCTGCAAGCCAGGAAGCAAACTGTTTCAAAAGCAAGTTGCAGTATTTCTTTTTCTTTAAATGCTACAAGTGACCTGGCCTTCCAAATTTTTATTATTAGCAGCAAACTAACAAAACGTATGAATCCCAGGCATTCTTGGCAGTTTGCGATATTAAAAAAGCCAGAAGATACCACAGGGATGTTTTAATTAAATACTTTCACACAAAAAACTCGCAGTCTGATCTAAACCATAAGAAAGCAAACAGGCTCCTCTCAGTAATGTGTTCCCCAATTGTTCTTTTCTTTTCTTTCCCCCATAGATATTTTCAAATGTTGTATGTCTTGTGATATTTATCTTCCCCTTTAGTTAACTATTATATGCTGACTTTTTAATGCTTAATTTTAAGCAAATCAGTTGAACTAAAACTTCAATATGATCTGGCCTGTAGTGTCTCTCCTCCCAGATAACCCTTCTGAGGAGTTTGAATGCAAATTTTGCCAAAACTACAGCTTATGCCAAGATACACTGTCTCCTTGCTCTCCCTTCAGAGTGCACATGGACCTAAGAATGGACCACAGATACCTCAACGATGATAGTACAGGAGAAGTGTTGCCCCCAGTTCGCACCACCTGTAAGTCTTGGGACATCTGTTTGACATAAAAGAAGGGCTGAGCTGAGTACAAACCAACCAAGCACATCAGCCCAGGTCATCTCATCCAAAGGCTTCCTACAGATGTCAAAGCATGCAGCAAAGTCCTATGAGCCTCTGTAGACTCCATACATATCCAAACCATCATGAAAAATAGTTAAAAAATAGCGCAAACTGCTGATAGATCAGATTCTGAGTTCTTAACGAAAATGAGTAAGTTAAATCATCTACACAATTACAATTATTTTGAGAGTCCAGGTACCATAAGCAGTAGGAACAAATCATAGAGCAGCAGACCTGCCTTGAGGTACAATGCCTCATGGATTTTTCAATGCTATTTCAATTATATCCTTATAGATCCCAATAAAGGCAACTTTGGAAAACACAAGATGCACTTACAAGTTACCAAACTGTCCTGCATGACTAAGCTAATTTCTAAAGCATGAACATTATTTCCTTTTTCAATAAAGGTAATTACACAGTTTCATATAAATATATAAATATTTACAAGGCAAAAAGGAAATTATCCATCTATTCTGTCTAATTGTGATGCTTACAAAAATTGGCTCAAAAATTAAATTAAGCAAATGGTTTATAGCAAAAACCCTAAGAAACACTTTTAACTTTAAAGATTTGTAGTGTAAAGTTCACTTCAAGTATTTCTTACCATTCAGTTTTGGTCCCAATGTTTGGGAAGATTTTTGTAAGATGTTGCAACTTCTCTTGCACAGAGTTTTAAAAGTTGTAGGCTCAGGAAAAAAAAATCTCATTTCCTAAGATTTTACAAGCTGAACATAACAGTAAATCTTGTAGATCCTAAAAATGAGGATGCAGAGTTCTGCAGCTGTAACTCTCTAGCATACGGACAACCAACACAAAACCACTGCAATCTTTGAGTAGATAAAACAATTCTGACCCAACTCGTCCTACTCCTTTCAATTAAATCAGTGGACAAGTTGCCTTCAGTGCACAACTGAAAATGACAATGAGAACCACCCAATACTTCTCCTTGGCTCATTTACCATTCCAGCCAATGGAAAGGATTTGGAATATTTTTGTCAAAACTCAGATTGATATTGGCTTTTATTTGGCTTCACAGCACTAACTGTGGGTATCAAACCTTGAAGGAAGAAAGGCCAAATTCTGCAGCACCCAAACACTGATAAACCTCAGAGAAGTCTTGAAACTGGGGGTCAAATTTCTAGGAATATGTTACACCAGGTGTTACTGCCACAAAATCTCCTAGAAATACAAGATGTAGCAAAACAACAAAGATCAAATATTCCTGCATATCATCAGTTGGTTTACTTGGAGCAGATAGGTGTGCTGAAGGCCACAAGGAAAAATAAAGGAAATAGAAATGAAGACATAAACCCCATTATGTATAGGGAACAGAAATACCCTATAACAGGCTTGACTTCGTAAGTCCCCTTACAGGTGTTATTTATAAATGGTGTTTTATCATCCGATTTGAGTTCAACATTTCCATTACAAATACAAGATATAAGAAACTCACTTACAGACCCTGATTTACAAACCTAAGGATGAACACTATGATCACGGAGGAAATGGGTGTGAAGAGGTAGCGTTCAGCAGATGCAAAGACAGAAAGTGCTCGGGGGATGCTGGGGACACGCAGGTGAAGAGGGAGGTACGTTTAAGCAGGGACAGGTCTGCCGCATGGCGATGTTTGTGCGGGACCCGACAAATCAGAGCGAAACCCTTGTAGAGCCAACGAGGGACGTGTTGCGGGTTAGAGGCACGTTTGCTGCTCTGCAGGGCCGCACGTGGGCTGGCTCGTGCTTTCTGTGCTGATCAGCTTTCTGGCGAGGGGAGCAGCCAGGAGGGCAGCGACAATAACGCAGGGGCCCTGCGGGAGCTGGTGTTGAACCAGCATCCCCTGAGGTGTCTGATGTCTCCTCGTTTCCAGAACACCCTGCAGTACTTGCGCTTTAAAGGCTTTTATCGTTATTAAGGATATTCCTGTACATTCATCCCCTTCGTGCAACCCCAAACAGCTGACGGAAGGGTGGAAAACGATCCTTGAATATGCAAGCAGGTAAGTTACACCATCCAAATACACCTGCTTCCCAGAGTGACAGAAATACTCTCCAAAGCTGCTCCAGCCTCTGCAGAACAGGCAGAGGCTGTTATTAAAATATTGTCTTGGTTCCTGCAAGTTCCTTTGATGTTTCATAATCCTAAGTGTGCTGAAAACTCAGTGAAAAACAGATTCCTCCTACTACAGAGATCTGTCTCATACACCAGACAGTTCCTCTGGATATATAGTTGATCCCCAAGAGAAGGAAATGATGGACAGTTTAAAAAGGCTGCGATAGTGTAGGATCGGCCAGAGTCAAGAATAACAGTGTGCCCATACTCTAGATAATTGCAGTAAGCTCTCTGGGATTTGCTCGGCATCAATCTTGATACACTTGTCAACCAATCATTTCATCCGCATTGGTTATAATTAGTGATCAATAACTTGCAAATAATGAGAAATAGCTTGTCAACAACACTTTGTTGCTCTCGAAACTGCCATGTGAAGGAAATCCTGGCAAATAATCACACCATGCATATATATGCACATATATGCAGCTTTCAAAACCAAAACTCTCCCAGTTCCAGAAAGAAGTTTTCAAATGACGTGAATGTGATCTTTCTCCACACATCCATTCATATTCCTACAAACATAAATTGGGGAGAAAAACCCAAACCATCAGGAATACGTATATCATATATGGCACTGACAGGTCAGCATTTGCTCAACTTACAATAACTGCTTACATACTGAATGTGGCACTGAATTTCCAGGTTAGAGGTCTCGCCGATAGGAAATGTGAAGAATGGCAAAATGTGTGGAAGTCTAAGAGGACCGCTGGGGAGTTTAATACCTGCTGAAGGGGGAAGAACCACAGCTTGAGCTGGGAGGTGGAGGCAGGAGGGTGGCTCTAGCTGGCAGCCGGACACCAACTCCATTCAAACACCCCCACACCCCGTTGGAAAGATGCAAAAGGACAGGGACAATTTTAAGTGCAAGTAACTCATCAGCTGAATCTGATGCCTTGGTTTTCCACCCTACTGAGATAGCAGCCTGAGACTACTCACAGCCTACGGCAGTTAAAGCAGTCACTGTCAGAGGAGAACGTTACCAGCTCCAGCCTCTATACCAACCTACCAAAGACTTAGCTCATGATTTCTTACGGAAACCAGAGATTACCAAGCCTTTTACTGAAGAGAAAGTGGCAAGCAGGTAACAAACTCTGCAGTTCTGATGATGGGCGACAGAAGATAACGGCAGTGTTCGCTTCCAGTATATTCATAAGCTTGCGATGCCTCTGCTGTCGTATACCATTACACCCGGGCTGCAGATCTGGTAAGCAAAGACAGGACTGGAACCTGAGCTGTGTGGAAATTTGTGCTCGTTCCTTTAATTGTACAGGTTTTGCTAAAGACGACAACTGTGGCACAGCTGTTTCCTGAGGCACCATGGCATACAGGTTTAAAGCATCTAAATTCCAGCAAAATTTGAAGAAACTACTTGCAAGTATTCAAAGCTTCAGGTGTTTTTTAAACATGATGACCACATTAAGAAATTTATGCCAGATGTAAGGATAGAGAACACTGCTCTGCCCGCAAGCTCTCCAAGCAAAGGACTCAGTTGTTTGCAGCACAGGTCTTGAGAAAAATTTGTGCAGTTTTAATTCCTTCCAGTGGAGGACAGTGGCTTACAACAGAAGGAATTTAATGGCTGCATTTCATCTGGCAAGTTATGTGTTTCCTCATGTTGGCAGTGCATAGATCCATGTTCCCCAGGTTTTCTGTGAGCTAACTATGGCAAGCCCCAGCCTGGGCTCTCCCTGGGTTAGTCCAAACACCAAAGTTGGCTTAAAATTGACCTGGAGCTCTAGAACGATCACTGTTCGGAGGTTCAGAAAGGGAGAGTTTACGTCAAAATCACAACATGTCGTCACAACATTTCTAAACAGGGACAATTTGAACCAGTACGTAGAATGCTGAAATATTTTAAGAACTTTTTTGAATTATTTGTAGGACTCAAGGTGTATCAATGTAACTGTACAATACAGTGATTTTCTGGCTGAGTCTGCACCACTTTAAAGGCTTGATTTCCATGGGGAAAAATCTCTTATGTAATATTTAATATTGGAAATAAAATGCTGAGAAGGCATGGATCTTAATTATTTAGCTTCTGACACATACCCTCCCTTTAAAAATTCAGCATCTGACTGCAGATCTGAAAGACTTTGCTATAAATAAGTTATCTTCTCTGAAGCTGTAACAAATTTCAAAAAGTATTGCAATGGTTCTTAGCTGATCAGAGGAAGCACAGTACTATTAAAATGTAAAATAATGATTCAAATACATATTTTTTAAGGCACCAAACCATTCCAGGTTGCTGGAATTCTATAAAAAAGGCTCAGAGAGCGCAGGTTTAACGAAATGACATGACTTGCCCTGCTCCAAGTATTTTCTTTCCAACAAGTCAATCACAAGACTGAAGGAGTAGTTATAGTTTCTCTTATCTGCACCAGACCTGTTTCTGCAGTAAGTATCTTCTAAATGGAAAACATTCTAAATTAATTAAATAAACCTCAAGAGACAGTAAACTCGTTATTCTGGGCATACATAAGATGCTGTTGAGTTAATCTCTATGAACACAAGTGAGTTAAGTTTGTATTGACATATTGGGCCAAATTTATTGTCAGAGAAATTAACTTCAGTGGAGTTAAGCTAGGAGTGAATTTTTCCTCATTAAGTAGAAATAGGTCTATCATCTGAAGTGTGAGGATTTATTGCCTCTTGGGAAAATCATATTGCACTCTAGTTTTATAAATGACTACTCACATGCTTAAAAATGCACAGAATTTTTTGTTTACCACCTAATAGTTGGATTGTTACGTGTGACCCCTTCGAAGTGAGGACTGACTTCAGCATAGAGGATGCAAGGAGTACTGCTAAGCTACATAAATAACTTATTCCTGAAGCTACCTGAAGGTTCCCTATGGTTTTCAAAGTCCACGTACGAGCAGGAGACACAATCCTCATATCTAAATCTAACACGACTACCACATAACATCTTCTTTGTCTACATTTAACCCAAGAGAGTTATTTTTGAAAGAGCACCTCAGAGAAGTTTTCATCTACTGCATGGATTCCACATTTTTCCTATTTAAAAAATAATTATTCATCCAAATTCTATAATAACTGTGTTAGCACAGTGGTTACAGAATGTCATATATATTAATTTTTAAGTTATTTTGTATGGGGGAACAGAACTTAAAGCAGTAATTGCTACCATTTATTAAGAAACAGACATACTAAGAACCCAAACTGGCACAAAGCTAAGCGTCTTTATGTGAGCATTAAAAGTCCCACCAGTTCAGGAGACAATGTCTCCAAACTCCTTCAGTTTTAAATGTTCACCTGAAGTAACCACAGAGTCCTTCACTGCGCTAATAGGACAGCACTCCTATTATGCACGTCAGGACAGCATTTTCGGTATCGTGGGGAACTCTGTAACAGTAGACTTGGTGCTCATTAGCGTTAACCTCTCTTCAAGACCACTTTGCCACTGAATCTTTTTTTTTGAGCTTTCCTAAGCCATGTGTCTAGAATTCAGGAATATATCACATAGCTACTCAACACTGCGTACTAAAGGTAAGACTTTGTCCTTTTTTAATTTATTGCCTTCTACTTTCCACCAACCTCTGATTCACGTAAGCATCTTAAACAGAGATCTATTTTCAGCCTGGCCAAGAGAGACTAGAAAAGCGCCTGAAGGCCAACTGAAACAGGCTTTGAATCAGGGTGCAACTATTCAGAAACAGAATTTGTGAGAACTGGCATAGCTCTTGAAACCAAGGAAACTCCCTTGACACAAAGCAAAGGCCTCATATTTGACTCAAACGTTTTCTGAAGTGTTAATATCTCAGTTTCTCCACCCCTTCTTCTTATGGAAGTCATTCTTAATAAATCTGTACTTCTCAGTGCTATTAATGCTAGCACGTCAACTTGTTTTTCAAGAGTCCTTCCTTCAATGTGAGTATAAGAAGGCAGCAGCATAGAAAAATTAATCAGAAATCAGCCTGACTCTGGGACATCAGGATACATGGAAATTGCCATCATTGCAACCTACATAATAAGCAACAGAAAGGAGAGATGAGGCAGGGAGGTTAATCCCATTGGCCTTTGAGATCACAGCCTGGCATCTACACCTAGTCTGTCCCCATACTAGCTAGTGTCTGCTTAACAGCAGCACGTACATAAAGTTTAAATCTTATTTAGACTTATTCTTGTCACTATCTTGGCAAATGTAGCCCGAATGTGGCTTTAAATACCTCTGTGAAAAAGAGAAAGTTAAATTACATTAGGGAAACATCCAAAATTACTAGTTTTAAAATCAAAACCCCTACTGCAGAGTATTACGGTGATCACTGAGAAAATTGCTATAAGAGCTAGAAGGCGGTTTTCTTAGCAATACCAAGAAGATATTTTCTACTGTTCTGCCAAGATTCGCAGCAGTCACAGAGATGTTTAGATTTTTCTGAGGTTCATCACTGCAGTACAGCTGCTGTTTCAGCTATAGAAAAGTGTCAGCCTCCTGGAGAGTCTTAATTAAATAACAGGCAGTTTTAAAGGGTAGGGGGAGTATCATTACAAAGTGAAGCCTTGCTATCTGGATGTCAATTTACATAAAGCTATATTGCTCTTTGATTATGTTTATAAATTGCATTCAAATCAAAAGAAAAATTATTGCTGAATGATTCTGTTTAACTTGGATATCACCAGAATTTAGGCCGAGGTAGTCATTAATTTATGTCACTTTTCAGCATGTATTCTCAAAGAAAAAGCAAATCCCCAAATTTCAAGTATGAGAGTCCTTCCTTCTTAGACCGATATCCGATGTTATCTCACTCTCTAACACTGCTCACAATGAGGATGAAGCATGGTGCCCGTTTTCTAGAGGAGACATGGAAGGAGGAACCGTAAGCCATTACTGTTCATCAGGAGTAACCAAGACCCAAGGGAATGGTAACTCTCATCTGAGAAGCAGCAGTTTCCTAATTACAGTTTATTAAGAGAAATGTTCCCTATTAAAAATTATTGTGAGCAGCAGTACTGAAACCTTTCCTCCATCTCTAATATTAAAGTGCTGTCAGTGCTCTAAGTGCCAGTTGACTGTACAAAATGACGAGTATCCAGGCACATCCCTTGCAACAACTGGCATCTGCTTTGGAGTCATTTTAGTTGGTTTGAATGGCACTAATTAGAAGTAGTTACATATAAATGACATCCCAAAGACTTGACACAATAAACATTGCTATCTAGTGCCATTCATTTGCTCTTCCCATTCAAATATACACAGTATTTACGATAATTTCCATGTTCACTGCCACCTTTATCCCACAAATAAGGTCATGAGACAGACAAACAACAAATATATGAAGCACCACATGGAAGTGGAATCCATAATAAGTTATCAAATGATCTTTAAAGCGTCTAGGCCAGGGTTTTGATTGCTTCTGAAAGTTGTGAATGTACCTCTAAGAATGTGGATTAGAAGGCTGTTTCTTTACTTAAACTTGCAAAGAAGCCATTAAGGGTTCTTCACAACCACCTCTCGGTGAGTATCAATTGGCCAGGCAGCTTTATAAACTTTATCAGAATTTCCTATCTATTCCTCTGTTCTACATGCACAAAATGGTGCTAGTGAAAAATAAAGTTTCTATTCTCATATGGGTGTAGACTACGAGGAAGGATAATTGAGAACTGAGCTACCAGCAAGAAACTTCTCAAATTTTCTTTTGCTGACTAGGATGTCCTCCGTTTCTGTGCATACAACAATCAGGGCGATTTGTATGGTGCAAAAACTTTCATATGCACAAAAGAGCAGATAAAAAAAACCCAAGAACACGCTGAAGGTTCTTCATAGTCATATCTGGGTTTGAGGAAGAATCTTTCAACAGTACATTTCTTCCTGGGTAGGTCTAAAATGTGAAAGTACAGAACAAGTGGACATGCCCAGCAGTAAGCAAAGCAGCAGCTAACTACGTATGTAGAACCTGGCTGGCTGGAGAAGACTGAGTATGGGGATCAGAAGGTCTGTGGCACAGACACAGTATTTTATACAGCCACAATTAAGAGCATTAGCAGATGTAGCTGCCTCAAGAAAAGGCAGCAACCACCTAGTGACTTTCTTTGATTTCCATCATCCTACATTTTTAGCATCCCACTGCCCTTTTCAGACTTACAGCTTTTTTTAATATCTACTCTATTGCATGGTGTGTTTAACACCTCATACTGACTCTCTCACAACCATAGTGGCACAACATTATTTTCAAACACCTTTAAATAGAGCTGTTGATTAAATCACTAATGTGATTTCAGGAATCCAGACTGTCTTCTAAGGTGTAACCTTTAACACCAATTGCAAAGATAGAACAGAAAATTAAGTCAAGCTGACAAAATTAAATCAGTAACTTTCAATGCAATGTCAAATTTCTGACAAATTGCATATTACCAAAGAATAAGCTATTTATAAAATTATTAAAAATTTTATTTTTCTTAACGATGTTTTGGGACATCATATTTTGTGTATAACTTTGTAGAAGATGCAAGGAGAATAATCCTAATGGATGACACCCAAACCAGAATGGTGACAAAAGATTACTGGGACCTCACAAAATTCTGAATCCCTTCCACCAGCTTTTAAAAATTTGCATATACAGCCTCATTTTCATTGTTTCAGATCTCAAACAATAAATGCAGATTATTTTTTTTTTCCTTAAATACTCCCATTCCTAGCTTTAAAGGTATATACACTTCCAACAGCTTGACAGGAGAGCTTTGGAGTCTTCATCTGTTGTAGTCGCAGCATAATAGCAAACCTCCCTGTACACTAAGCAACGTCACCATGTAACAAAAAGAGGATGAATAGAGTCTTGATTTTGTGTCCCTGCTGGTATTGCAGAGCATGCAAGGCTTTAACAAAACAACAACAGATGAAACATTTCTCAGGCTCTAATTAATTCTTTTCCAGAACCGAGCCAGTTAACACACGGCTTTCTTTTTACTTAACACCCAGTTTAGCTCTATATATGGATAATCCAATTCCAAATTAAACTGTTTGAGCATATGCTGAGATTTAAGCATACTTAGTGTACATACTTTAAAGTAAGTAAACGCTCAAAAAATTTCTGAAGGTCTCACGTGGCATGCCTAACGCAAACCACATACAGGCTGTGATCTTGCACATGCTAAACCTCCAAGACACTGCAGAGCCTTGTGTTGTTCCCAATACAATTCTAGAGACCCGAGAAACATTCGTAATAACCACCTCATCATTTTGAAAAAATTTCATGGTTCTGTACTGTGAATGCCGTGCCACCTTCGGCATAAAGATACTTGTTAGTATTTGAACTGACCCCAGAGCCTTGGAGCAAGAAGCAAATGTTGAAATGGGGGCGGTGAGGTGAAGGACACGCCAGAACCCCCCAGGCCCTTGGGGCGATACCTAGAGCTCTACCAGCTCCCCCCTACAATGGAGACATTTCTATCTATCCGACCCTGTGATCTAAGCTGTAAATGTAAATTGTGCTGAAGAACAGTCAGTTGTATTTATATGCTTTGCTGTTCAAAGAGATTCATGAGCAGTAACCTGTAAGAGCATGAGTCTCTTATACTATCAAGTAAAACAATTTAAATGAAATTTTGCTTTTCCTACCAGATACTAACTGTTACTCTGCAACAAGTCCTCACCAAAAATAAAAAAGTGTCTTTCTGCCTTTTACTAATGTACATGCCAGAACTGTGCTCTCTGACTATGTTTCATCTATAAGTCAACTGGTCATAAAGGACTTTTTGAATTCACTTCCACCAATAACTGCGTAACCTTCAGAGTATAAAACTTATGAAATCTCAGAAGAAAAGACGTTCAACATAAAGCTTATCCTGTTAGGGACATGAGATGAAACCCAATTTTATAAATTCAGCGTTACAAATAACTATCAGACAATATTGATATTTTCAAAACTACACAGGTACTTGGCTACTGACTCAACACTGTTGCAAAAACTTTAGTTTATTTTACCAAATCAGAAGTCAAAGCATACTAAGAATTATGCAAAAATTCTTTGTCATTAAATTTGATGATTATATAATCAGATGCTTTTCAATATCCTAACAATATCTACGTGTGTGAGTCCCTGGAAAAGACATTCTCAGTCCGTCTCTGCCTGCAGCAGCTGACTTTTCATTCCTTCCATTAAAAGACCAGTCTTGGGAAAACGGATCTGTCTTTTCACTTTGAGGTTCTTGGTTTTGGCAAAACAGTGCCATTCCCCAGGACTGGCATGGCTCCTGACAACTTTAAAAAGCATTATTTCATTAAAGCAACAGTTGGGATGATACCTAGTAAGTAGGTTGTTTCCTTTTTTTAACTTGTTGCCTTAATAGTTCTCTCATCTAACCAACTAGCAAGTTTTTTATCACAAATGCACAAATATTAGTTCTGATAAATATAAGAATATTCATATTAGCAGCATTACATTTTAGGAAATACTGTGTCAACAAAAGTTCCTAGCTCATAGTGTTATGTCTGTGCTCATCAACTCATTATGAAGATGGAATTTTATTTAAGAAATTCATTTATTCACTATTTCACTTTTAACATTTTAACTCTTAAGAATGATATTAAGATAAATTTAATTTCAAAAGCCTTTGGCTTCATTTGAGATTGCCAAATGAACAAGTGAATCAAGAAGTATGTTGCAGTATACATTAGGATGCAAATGTTAAAGAAATACAGCAAAGTGTCAAAAGACGGGGTAGAAGGGTTATACACTTCTTTTTATCACTATGAAATGCATAGAAGTTCCATAAAAATCTTTGTAACTATGAAAAGGTTTCATAAAGCTTACTTGCACAGCAATCCTTTCAAATACCTATAGGTTATTCCATAAAACCTGCCCCATAACTGCTCTGTGGTGTAGACGATCAGCATTTTATTCCATGACAGAAGATTTTGAATCAGTTAAGAGTAAGAGCATTCTGTTTCACATTGATTATTCATTAACATAAATAAGATAAATGCTAAAGAATGTCCAAATGCAAATTTGACTGAACACATTTCACTCTACTTTGAATTTTTAATTGCACTTCAAATTGTGAAGCTGCTATTCTGAAAAGCAGAATAAAAGCACCATGCTTGAAACAAATTTGTAGGCAACAACCCATACTCTTAAGAGCAATTTCCATATGATACATGATATGCTGCACTATTTTTCAGAAAAGTCTATCCATAATAGATATACACACTTAAAAACTTCAAATTTTTTTCAACAGTTGCCAGTTATTTTGATAATCCCCTAACACACTGCCTTGCTTCATGCTCTGGAATAATCAAATTCTAAGGTAAAATGCACATGCACCATGAAGAGTTAGAAATAGGAGCAAAGCATGCCTGTGATCAGCCCCATTTCCAGGCACAAGCATCCTTCTTAAACTGTTCATGAGCAGCACCTTTTTGGTAGTCATGGTTGGGTTGGGTTGGGTTGGTTGGGTTTTTTTGGGAGGGTGGGGTGTGTTTTTTTTAAAGCAGGATCTCTGAAGCCTCTGTTAGAATAACTATGCAAATGTTTTCCCTAGAGACCTTGGAAATAACTACTAACTTCTACACACAGCATCTCTTTCCTATTCAGAAAACCAGCTCAATTTACAAGGCTTATCTTCCTTACCTGGCAATCAGGGGAACTGCGCTATCAAGCCTCCTGAATACGTTCAGCTGTGACCTACTGTAGAACACCCTGGTACTTCTGCATTCTGCATCCAGAACAGGGAAAGAGGCTTTGACCTTGCCACTGCACAGAATAAATTCTAAATATAGCATGATTTCTACATATTCCAATGTTCTTTCACCAGTTAACTGTTAACTTATGACAACAGGCAAGTTTTGTCCTGAGGCACAGGTTTTTCCCTTGTTGTCCTCTTATTCCAGGTTAGAAGAAAATTGGTAAATAGTCAAGATGAGATTCAGCTTGCTTCTCTAGGTAGTTGGTTAGTTACTTTAGGGGGAAGGTAAAATGCACTCACGACAAGTGATGCAGCCAACAGTTTTAATTTTGCAAGTCGGATCTTATTTCTCACTATCTGGGCTTTTGTAAGTCTACTCACTATATATGGTGTTGGGGTATTTTAATTACAACTGTATCAATGTTTGGGATGTTGCCTCTGCGGAGCTAAACCGTGGCACAAAAGACCTGCAAAATAGATTGTGTACTCTGCCCCAAAAATCCTAACAGAGCGCAGAGAGGAGGGAGAGGGAAGAGTTGAGGAATTCTGTTTAGCAAAGTCATATGCAGAAATGTCCAGAAGAGCTTTGCATATGTTGAATCAAATGTATTGACACAGTATTTACAGAGTACCATAGTGTTACCATACAATAACAGCTGTTGCTAAAAGGAAAGAAATATAAACATCACACACACACTCCCACCCTTTATTAGATTTATAAGAATCTCAGTCTCTGCTTTAAGCAATTTCTAATTTATTCCTCTGTTGCTAGGGTTTAGGCACAGTGAAATAAAATTGTTCTCTTCTATTCCCCTGTAGCTATTGCAGAAAATGCCTTGAATGCTGTGAATAGTCAGCTGAAGAAGCCAAGTTTTAAAACACTGGCCAGCTTCAGAGATAGCTGTTCTTTCCTGTGGAACAATTAAGAGAACTTTGTAAGAAAAAAATATCTCCTTCCCCATTTTGCAACGTTTAATACCCCTAAGCAACAGAAGCCCGACTCTACCCCATTTTTCCTTTCTCAAGTATCCCTGAACCAGCACTATGATGGAGTGCTTCCCCGGTAGATGCTCAGCCCTCTTCCTCAACATGTGCAAGAGCCTCTCCCTGCAGCTGTTTTCACAGTCTTGGGCAGGAATTTTCTATGCTCACCTCGACTTCTGTTTCCTTTTTGGGACTCTGCATTTGTTTTGTTCATTTAGGAGCCCAAACTAAACTCTTCTGATACATTTAAGCATCAATAAAGAGTTATTTTGGATGAAGACAATAGTAGCAACAGATAATTTCCTGCTTCCTTCATAAAGATACTCGGTTAGTGCCTTTCTTCCACTTGTCAAATGTTTTAGAGTGCATCAATATTTACTGCAGTGACAGGAGTGCTCCAGCACAGTACACCTGAGCTGCCTTTCTTTAACTAGTTCAGGTATTTATAGCAGCATGGCATGGCAATAGACTCAAAGGTTAACTGTCCAAGTACTTCTGCTTCTTTGAGGAGTTTTGTAGACTGCGATGGAGTCATAGGTCTTGTGCTAGATTAAGTGCAAATGCCTCATACTGCCCTAAATACCCTACACTATGAAAAGCAGAATCTAAACTGTATGGATCTTGGCCTTAAACTCTCACTTCTTGTTCTGAAGACTGTCCTTCAATGCAAACACTTGAACAAAAGTGCTGAAACAAAAATCATACTGTCCTAGAATATTAAAATCCTGCAAAAATAATCCCCTCAGTAAATGTTGCGCTGCACATTCAGTACTGATCTCTCAAAATTTCTGTTTTCTATGATTCAGGATTACAACTGAAATTTTCTATTATTTTAGCCCACATTTTAGCATCAGCAATGGAACATTTAAAGTACCACATCAGAGGCAGATCATAGGTTACTTTAAAATGAGAATTTATGGAGGGCTATAAATCAAAAGGTACAACAAGGAAATTAATAAAGAGAACATTGTTATCATCAAACGTAATAAGAATTCTAATACACAAAGATCAATTGTTTTTCCACATAAAAAGCTTTCATCAAGAATTTTGCACACAATTTGAAGCTAAGGGTAGAGGGCTTTTTTACTGGAATAATACAAAGTGTAAGTTGCTCTTGGAAATGAATTAAAGAAATAATCTTTTTTATTATGAAGCATAGAAAACACAAGCATCCATGTAGTGCACTAGAATCTTTAACCATATTCACCTTTGTACCACATCATGGGCATATTGCTTTGCCTCTTACCTATAAATAATTAGGATTTGGGGAATATATCACAAAGCAAAGCAGAATATCATTACAGGATTCATCAGAATTATGTTCTACACATGTGCAGAATTAATACTTCTGGAGCAAAACCTATGGCAAGAACAGGAACAGTACTTTCATTTGATTCTGGCAGTAATAACCTGTGTTAAGTTGCTGGTAACTGTGATGACACTGAATATGGGATGTAAAAGATTTCACCTTTCCTGCAGGTACCATGGCTTATAAAAATAATAATACACAAGGGTTATATTCCCTACTCATTTCCAATACTGCTAAGAGGGTTTCTTAAAAATACCTCCATGTTTTGTAGTAAAATGTAAACTTATGATTCTTCTCTTATTACTTGACAACTTAAATGTTTGTGTGAAAGAAAGCAACATCTATGTTTCATATACCTAACAGATAAATGGCTTTATTAGTTTAATGGAAAACATGACATTTCTACTCTCTACAACTACCTGAAGGGGGGTTGTAGTGAGGTGGGTGCTGGTCTTTTCTGTCAGGTGGCCGGAGATAGGACGAGAGGCAATGGCCTCAAGTTGCGGCAAGGGAGATTTCGGTTAGATATTAGGAAACATTTCTTTACTGAGAGGGTTGTCAGACATTGGAATAGGCTGCCCAGGGAAGTGGTTGAGTCACCATCCCTGGAGGGATTCAAAAAGCGAGTAGATGGGGGTACTTCAGGACATGGTTTCGTGGGCATGGTTGATGGTTGGACTTGATGATCTTGAAGGTCTTTTCCAACCTAAATGATTCTATGATTCTGTGGTTCTACTGTCCCTTCAATACAACCCAACATCTCAGTTTAAGCCATGAACACAATATATATGTTTGTGTATACATTACTTCAAATGCTGATCTCCCCGAATCAAATATTACTAGAGGAATATAACTAGGCACTATGTGACTAACAAAATAGCAACACAGATATTTTAATAGATCAAAGAAAATAGCTATGGAAAATCTTGAGTGGCACCAAAAATATTTTACTGTTCAACACTGAAATACCTGATTCAAGAGCAATCCCTGTTGTATCACACACCGTATATAATCTCTCTCCAGTTTCAAGAAGCAATAAGCTGCAATAGGTGGATATTCTGAAAAGACTACACAAAACCAATTTTTGTCTTCTTCCAGAAGAGTACTGCAGCTTCCTCAAGTGTATTCAAGTTGAAATTGTCATAGACATACTCTGACATAAAGCAATAACATTGATGGTATGCATGTCAAGGACACTTCATGCCAAACCCTGACTTCTAAATTATTAAAGGCACAATTTTCTTCAGGCATCTTTTTCATCACAAAATTCTGGGAACAGTCACCTCGGCCCTCTCAGGTGCACTTATCTATAATTCACCATTCAGACTTTCATCTGACTGAACATGTACAGTGAAAACCACAACGACTTCCCACCGTCTTCATACATGCAAGACAATGCACAGAAGTGGAGGGCACCACACGTGTGCAATTTTGCCCAGAGGCAGCTGATAGCTAGAAAAGCAGTACATTTAAATACACAGTTTCTGAAACTCAGCAGAGTTCCCTTTGTAAATCCATAATTTAGAATGCACAGCAACTAATCAGTTACTTGGAATAAAGAAGTAAAACTGCTTTTAGTTTCAAAACAACAGATGAAAAACATCTTTTCCAATATGGTCTGAACAAAATAGTCAAAATATAAGATTCTTCTTCCAGGAAAGCCTCTGGAGAGTAATCCCTAATCACCACATTGCTGAGTTTGTCCATTGTAACAATTAGCATCTATGAAAGCTGGAAACTTTAAAGTTTTCCAGCACTTTTCTCATTCCCTACAAAACCACAAAGTAAAAATGACAACATCTTGGAAACCAATGCCATACGGTCATGCAGATATATAATTTGATCATTTTTCCTTTGAAATCTTTTCAGATACAATGCATTAGACTAGTACGAGACAGCTGGTGTGACTTTAAAAAAGTATTTCTGAAGGCCTGTACTTGAAGTGGATTTTTGCAGATCTTAGCAATATAACCGCCCTGCCTGTATTGATCCCATGCGATGAAAATGTGATCTCTAAATGGCAGACAGTCCCCTTTTCTGTCTATAACAAGAAGAAATATCCATACCTAGAGCTATGTTTGCTCATACCCAGCTAGGCCACAGGCTACCCCAACTTGTATTCATACCAGCTTGAGAACTCGGATTATTTCAAAGATACACGTTGCTCTGAAATTCAAAGCAGATTACTTGCATGTGGACTGCTATGGATTTTGCAGATGAGTCTAACTTCCATTTTACAGGTCGATAAAAGTGCACATGGAAATAAAGCAGTCTCAGCCAGCCATCATTAAGTTATTCAGTAATGCAGGACAGCTCCCATTCATCAAGTATTCAAACACTACCTTTACTTGATCTTTCTCAAAACATTGTATTTCAGAATTAATGCCATTATGCTCTACACTAGCCAGAGCTTTGAAATTCAGATATGGAAAACCATGGTTCAAAAGTTTGAATGCCCACTCAGACGTGATCTAATTCGCGGGTCACATTCGGAACTCTTTGTTACCATGGAAATCAATGTTTTGATCTAGTGGCTGTTGCTGGTTTACATATATTAAAGACCCAGATCCTACAGCAGTGCAAAAATTACAGGTTAAACACGTGATTATTTCTATTTGAAACAAGTCATATTTCACATCACTATGCAAATGTCACCCAGTGCTCTTACACGGTAATGTATGAAAGAGATAGGCTAGTGCAACAAACAGACCAAGGGTGATGCGCTCTCAAACACCTACCCCCTGCCTTGCTGGTATACTGCATAAACCATAACCCTCACACTAGTCTCCGACCTGCCGCCCAAGAGGGCTTTTCTTGTTCGCTGGTGTACACCATGCGAGAGGCAAGGGGCTGTTCGCTCAGCCATAGCACAGCACTACAATTTTTTATGACCTGAACCAGAATCACCTCTGGTGCTAACACATACTAGCAGCACACTCAGAGCTAGATCAGGGGTGTCTGTATTATGCTCCAATGCACGCTGCCCATTTCATTTGAGTCTTCTCTTCTACGGCTTGGCTGTTAAGAGTGGTGATAACGTCACTGACTCAATTCACCATAGCTCCCCTTTTTCGTCCAAACACTTCATGGTTAACCGAATACCATCTTTGCCCACAAGTCATCTCACAGTTCTTGCTAGGAGGTTTCCAGATGTTAGTTTAACTCTCTCACATTCTACAGCTGTTGCAGGTTTTGTTTTGTTGTCTGTTATAAAATCTCCAATGCTTGTTCTAATTCTCTTCAGCCTTTTTTGAATTGCAGGAACATCACCAATATTTCCATGAGGGAAAAGCTCATTCAGAACCTTGCTCAAGAAACCTGCGTTGTACCAGAGTAAAAAAATACAGCAGCCGCAGTAAAATATTTTGCTTTCTGTGTAAAGGAGCTCAAGCTTATGAAGAACAAGTACTTAAATTAGGAGCAAGTGCTACCTTACAAAATCAGGCCAATATTTCCACTATTTGAAATGTACATAGCTGTCTCCATTTAGGCAGACGTATCGCTGCAGTGTTCAAAACCAAATCCATTACTAGCACTGAACACGGTAAGATTTCAAATTAAATCCACCCCTGTCTTTCTTTGCATACTCATACTTTTGCAGACAATTCCTTCAAACATGGCGTTCCCCAAATGTGGTTACTTTTGTTAACAACAGTCTTCTAAATATCCCGTGTCCTTTAGAAGAGCTGTGGTTCATGTTTTGTGTTGAAGAAAATAGTTCGGGAATGCAGTCTTTCCTTCATAGGTTCTGTCTTCCTCCTCCTTGTGCAAGCCTTGACATAAAATAACTTCCAGCTTTTTAGTTAGTTAGAAATGGTTACATGGTCTGTTTTCTATTGGGTACACCACCACCCCCCCTTTTTTTTTTTTAACATGTGCTTTAATAAAATTTCTTTTCAATTTTGGTTCCCAGAACCTCCTAAGATTCTTAAGCATTTCAATAAGATTATTTTCCAAGAGTATTATTGCTGCCTATGAAGATTCTGGGTTTTTTTGCCAAAAGATGGAGGGAAAGAGAGGAGTAACTGTGATCATACTCACTTCACAATGTTACTTTTCAGAGCCAGATGCTATAACATCATGATATACACAAAATTACTAGAATTATCAGTGTTTATAGAAGATATTCTGAGTGAAAGATTAAATTTTCACTCAATCTAAACATGGGCCTCTAAACATACACACCAGAATTGAAGAAACCCCCCCCCATATTTATCCTGGGACGTCAGAAGTCAAACTGCAAGCAAGACACAATTTTCAAGGATGGTTGATACCATATTAAATTGCACTGTGTAGAGCGCACAAAACTAAGTTAATGTGACACTGAGGAAGATCCATTTCACCCTTGTCAAGACATACTTTTTGATACAATTAACCCATAGCTAAAAATTTTCCTCTAAGTCTGCTGGCCTAGCACTCTCAGTGCTTTATTTTGGCGACTTGGTCATTTAGGATTCTTTTATTAGAAGAACTGAAATAAAGTTGTCAGCTCTTCAGGTGATGTCAAGGGGGCATTTATCAGTTGCTGATTCAGGTTTAAAGAAAGGTCAAATTGTTGAGTGTTTCTGTAGACTGAAACTTCTGTATTTTCCCTCCTCCCAAAAGGATTAGAGTGAAACTCTGAGTACACTGCCCAGAAGGATGAGTATGAACAGCAGACTCAAGCAGTAAATTGCAACAGATTCCCAGCTGAAAAGTAGATCCAAGTGAACGAACTCTACATAACTTAAAGCAATATCATGTCTTCTGGTAATAAACACAGTTTAAACACCATTGTACGTAAAGGTCTAGGCCTATTTCATCCTCTTATTTGACAGATAAGCCCTTTTGGAAAAGCAAACTCTCTGTCTCCTCCCTAGTGAGCCACCTGGCACCTTGGACCTAGCCCTGTCGTACAAAAGAGTGACTCTGAATAAACATTGGGCAATACTATTGCCTGTTAAGAAGAACATTTATTACTGGATCATGTTTTGTTCCAGGAAGTCTACAGACTACTAAGGACCCTGCTATCACAATGTTGATAGTAGTTACAAATCCACAGTTAGCTCCATATGCTTAATAGCCTGTATCTGGGAATGCAATATTGCCCTAAGTGTTAAGCCAAAAAACCAACAACAACAAAATATCACAAAACCCAAACAATTTTTCCTATATTAATTACACCTACTGCAGAAAAGATCATGCTAATAGTGGACAACTTTTGCATGAACTGGGCTGCTTTTACCCACTGTAAAATAACAGTCAAAGAGAAAAAAACCGGTGCAGTGTAAAAGTTGCCATTCCATTTCCTGTTAAATATCTCCTAATTCAGCATGAGCTATATAATAAGACTGTAGCCTTTGATAAACTGAATGAATGTATTAATTAATTTTGCCTGCCAGCTCACCTTACTTACACATACTGACTCAATATTAAATAGAATGTCAGGTGCTCACCTCTGAAAAGACATGGACGTGCTTATTAATTAGCTTTGCTTGCCAACTCCCTTTAATGAGTTGTTGGACTACTGAATAAACCAGTGTTTGGCTTTTCAGCGAGGTTACTTTGTACTGAGCCTAACAGTTCTTTGCTAGACTATTATCTAGTCTCTACTCTTGCCAACACATGCTATAAATGCTCGTGCAGTTCATACTGAACCAAAACGTGTTTGAATCCTTAGATAACCAACATACCAGAGGGTGCTACTGTACTTTCACTTCCTAACACCTTCTTCTCTGGTTTCCCAGTCTTTATAACACTTCCAATGTACTACAGACTGGTATTTTTAAACACATTTGGCTATTTTAAAGCTATTATTTTTTCCTTCAATTTTATGTTTATAAGTTTTTGAGGGTTACATACAATTAGTCTTTTATGATGTTGGACACTGAATGGGAAAGTAAGAGCATTGATGTTCAGGCAGAAACAAAGTTCTCACTATAAACTTTGATTTGTAAAGAACTCCTATGAGTATGTCTCTGTTGACTAGTAGAAATGCTATCTGGCTTACTTTGCTTTACACATAGAACTCAGTACTATTAATGAAGGTTCTATAAATTGCTATTCCAGAGTTCCTCCTAGTGCTCAAAACCAAAATTATATTGAGCACTTTTCAATAAGTATAATGAAGCCTTAAATAGGAAACAGTTGACTTAAAGATATTTTAAGTAGAAAAGTATCTGCTCATATCATTCTACCTTATCACCCTCAACCTTTTCCTATCAAAACCAACCATGATATTAAAGTCTTTTCACAACTGATTTTTTTTTAATAATTACATATTGATTTCTTAGAGTATCTAGATTCTTAGAGTAGATTAAGGAGTCACAGCACCAAAATCCATTCATTTTAACAAACCATCAGCTAAAAAGACTTTATCATAAACACTAAATGTTAAATTAATATATTTGCTAGAAGAAAGTATTTAAATTTCTTGTGATATGCCCCAAACTCAAATTTTAAATTACCTTGCTTAAGGAGAAAGTAGAAATTTCATCACTGACTTGAATAAAATAAGGGTTAAGTCAGGAGACAGAACTTTACAAAAAACAATTCTGACAACTGTATGTCTGAAAATGTGAACACAAGTAGCCAATCCTTCCCATCATTTAAAATACTGAACTTCAGCCTGTAAGTTTTACATTTAATTATGTTACACAGTGAGAAGTGGCAGAAGTTTTCAAAATTCATTTTTGCAAAAATATTTTTCTTGAAAGCCTTTCCAGCAAAGAACATCTTTGTTTTTTCAAAGATTGAGAAATAAAAACTGATATAATGTTAAATGGTATGAAGATCACTGTATAATTTAGGTTTGTTTTTTTTTTAAAAGCCACAAGCCAAGTTTGAAGATAAATGCTGGTCTTAAAATAGTTTCAGCTGGGAACTTGTGCATACATTTACAGAAGACCATCTAGTCACTCATTTGATAAACCTAGCTCAGTTGCATCAACTGTATTTAATATCTCAGGTATACTTATTCAGAGTCATGCTGAAGTATTGGCCTTTAACAGTCAACATTAAATATGCTGCCAAGATTTAAAACTCAATGCAGTCATAATCAACCAGTTGTACAAGCAATATTACATTGATCACCACCATTCTGTAGAGCAACCTAAGCAGATAAAGAAGATAGAATTCTGTCAAAAGGCCCAAGTTCAAAGAGGACAAATAGGACCAAGCAGATAAGACATAGTACTGCCAAGAGGCCCAAGTTCAAACAGGACAAATGCCCAACACATGACCTGATCAATACCAGAAAGTACACGGTCTTCTCAAAAGACTTTGGCTTGAAGAGGTATCTCTGTTAATAAAAGAGGAACTGCCTGAGGCCACAAGGATGATTTCACAACCAATTCAAAAGTAGAGATCTTTAAGAAAGACCTCCAGGAAGCAGCAGAACAGAAAAAGAAAAAAAAATACCAGATGTAGAGCAAAAAGCAAATGAGCAATAAAGGAAATATGGATCAGGAAAAAACTGATCTAGTCAAAGGACAATGGAAGAAAGCGAAGAGATTTGAACAAAGAATGGTTTGGTATGAAAACATGCAGAAAACAACTTTGGTGTTAATTGTTTCAGATTGTCTATAAGTATAAATTCAAATACGGAAAAGTCCTCAAGTAGGAACAGTATACTGAATTTTAAATATGGAAAACACAGATATTCATAGCAGGCCATATATTTGCACAGCCATAAAAGTCTTACATACTAAAGAATGCAGAAATGGTTTATAGCTCCTTCCTGTTCTCCATATCTCACTAGAGATTTCCCAGAATAAATGCTGCTAGTTTCATGTAGCAAATGAATGGATATACTACTTTGCCTGCAAGCTTGAAGACGTTGGGGGGGGGAGAATTTCAGAAAATCCATTTCCAACCAGTTTTAGGTTTTGTACATGAAGTTTAATGTTTTGCTTCATCTTGAAACAATCATGTCTGGATAACTAAATTGCTTAAATTTATCAGGGCAACATTTCTATCATCATTGACCACTCACACCAACATATGCAATTATTCAATAACACAAGAAACCATGGATCATTTGTAATACAAATAAATACCTTCTAGAGATTACATATATATAAGCAAATTTATTATGTTTGCTACTTATAATCTGCTAGAATGCTGTTTTCTCATGGCAGGTATGTTACACTGAAGACCCATCTCTCCTAACATGCATTGCATTCTCCTAACAGTTGAGAGCTCAGAAGCGAGGCCCTGTGACCGGCGTCCTCAGGCTCTGCTCTCTATGCCCTCTTCTGCCCCCAGAAAGCTTGCAGGTTCCTTCTCACAAAGATCCGACCCTCTTTCTGGAGTAAAACGAAGTAACTTTTCCAAAAGCTCCTGTACATACGAGAATTAATTTTGGAGATTTTTTTTTTTTTAATCTGATTTCTACTACGGTAAAAGCAGTGAGATAATTTTAAAATATATACTTAACAAATGGGGAAAAAAAAAACCCCTAACTAATGAATTAAATACTGTTATACGGCCACATTGGGAATCCTCCTTTTGGAGAGGGATTTTTCTGGTATGAGACACAGCAACTTCAGCAAATGGAGCTTAAACCTGTTCCCCCAGCAGACAGGACGTACCAGTCAATGGTCCCTTTGCCTGTAGAACTACACATATTCTAGGGATTTTGCTCACATTGCAACATCAGCAAGAACCATTATTTTATTCTAGTCAGCCACCACCAGTCACTTGCTAATCCAACATGGCTACCAAAACTTTCATGGATAGTCCCAGGCAGATAAGACATGCTATCAATTTTTAACAATAGAATGAACTTTTTCAAAATGTTTCAAAATAAAAACAGGCTTAAGTCTATTCCCCTCCATCCACCTCCCAAATTCAAAAGAAGCTGGCAAACATTTCTTCTTAAAGATATCATGGCAACCTCATGCACCTGAGTCTTTGAAGACATCTAGGAAGACTGAAGAAGTCTGCCAAATAAAATTCAGGACTTTTAAGCAACAATGCAAGTTAAACAGCTCTAAATAAAAGCGAGAGAGGAGGAAGGTCTCACTAAATTGTGACGAAATAGTGACCCAATTGAAGAAGAATTCTAGGGGATTCCAAACTGGGTCCCAGATTCAGGGCATTAATTTTAAATACCTCATTTAAAATTCAGTTTGCTGTCACTACATGAACACGACTAGATAGAAAAAAATGACAAGCTTGCAAAAGCGCTGGGTTGACTCTCCAGGGAGGGACGCCAGCAGTCACCCTCGCACAGTAAACAGTGGCTGGAAGTGACTTGTAAGAGCACGGCTGGCATCGCCCCTGCAGGGACGTTTCACGTCCACAGAGCAAGGTGAGGCGTCCCTCGTAGCAGCTGCTGAGCGTGGGAAGATTTATAGGCCAGAAGAGCAGAACAGGAGAGGCGCAAAGATTTTTACATCCAGGAAATGGTATTGATTGCCGCTGCATAGCAAGAACCAATATATTTTTCTCTACAATTTTAAGCTGCTGCTGCAGTGATGTTAACGTCAGCATCAATACCTTTGGAAAAGTGGGGCAGCAGAAAGCACTGCCAGCATCTCATGGCAAAACACGCCACACTGATATCCTTGTTAAACAGGATTAACATCAGGAATTAAAAATAACATCTAGGTTTCGGGGAAAAAAAAAAACAAAAAACCAACACTGATTTCACCTTAAAAGTCTTTGTATGTTGGTAATGCTGAAACAGTTATTGTGATAAGTTATTTTTAGATCATTTCAAACTCTCCAGATCTTTTGCCATGCACACTCTTCAGGGCTGAAGGCAAAAAATCTCCGTTTGTTCCAAGACATTTATTTAACATTCAACACAAACATTAGTACAGGCTTATTCTCAGCTTTTATACAGTATTTTGGAGCAGTGGTGCACATGCATGTTAACAAACTGGGTGTATTCTTTGTCCTCTAAGAGGTCACTTTAAAACAGCCAATAAGACAATTTGAGCTTAATGACTTCTGCCATCTGATATTTCATATTTAAGCAAATTACTTCAGCTACGCTACAGCATTAAACAAAACCAAACTATCACGAGCAACTCATTGAAGAAAACAGAGCTGATCTTTGCACAGCCAATACATTTACTCAGCTAAAACTGTTTTCATTTCTCTGGTAATACAACATACTATTCATATCCATCTTACGATCCAGTGTGCATGACAGGTTTGGATGACAGTTCACTGCTGTTGTTTCAGGTTATGGTTTTTACTTTGTGGGTTGGAGCAGATTAGCTTTCATGTTTATAAGCAGGCAAAGTAGCAGGAGGGGTAATACAATCACAGAGACTTCCTTGGGAACAAAACCAATGACGTTTATGCCTTTTTCCTTAGCTATGTTGTAAATTTTTAAACTTTATTTGTAGAGTCCTTCAGCACCTATAGCTTTGAAGTATCAGTGACGGACAAGGCCAGCACCAGAAATAAGCAAATTTAACTTCCCAGGGCCAGCTACAGCACTTGCGTAACGGCCTCACGTAGCACCGTATTGCTCCTGTTTGATGCGTGCATAATACTGGTAATCACCAATAATTTACTTTCATGGTTTCCTTCAGCATATTATTTCTTAAGCCTGAAAGCAATTGTTCCGAACACTTAACTACGCGCCCTGTTCTGCAGTTTGTTTTGCATCTACTCGACGTACGTTAATGAACCAAGAGCCAGGGTCAGCTCTGTCAGACTGCCCCTGCACCTGCTGAACGCAACTGCACAAACTCACTGACTTGAGAAAACAATAGAACAAAGGCAAAGCCCAAGGCCCTCACCGTCATCACATGAGATGTGTACAAAGTCAGCAGGTAGGCACACCTTAACGCTTGAATAGTTCTACAAATTTACACTATACTTTTGTAGGAAACAGGGGTGCTTTTGAAGTTTTTTGAGGTTTTTTTCTTTAAGCAAAAACTAGACAATTTGCATAGTGATAGGTTCTGATTTGGCCAGCCTTTTCACTGTTGTTTTACCCTTTTAATCAATTATCACTCACCAACAGGAGTGATTTTCACCAAGACAGTCATCTTTATGTACTCCAAGATTTCCATGGGCTAAAAGTCAACTGCGAGACTACAGTTCAAGAAAAGGCATCTATTTTGGCTGTAGTACCACAAGACTACAAATGTCAAGCTGGATGACCTCTGCTATCCGCGCAAAACCATGCAACAGTCATGACCCTACTGGCAAAGTAGAACGATGAGGTAATGCAACAATTCTCTACTACTTCAGGGTTTTTTTTAATGAATGCAAAAACACTTCAGGGTGTAATTAAAAAAACCAACCCAAACACAATCAAACAAAACAAACCAACCAGTGGCTCAGAAAGCAATCATCATTCCTTTAAAATTCAGACCCTGTGCCAGGGAATGGGTGGGGGCCAACACGCAGCTGAAGTGAGGCAAGCACAAGGAAACTCACGGTGCTCCAATTTGCCACTCAAACTTCCAAACTAAGGTAACGACTTGAAACTGCTAGAAAAATTGTGAAGAAAGTACAAGTAGATTTGTTGGATTGTTTAAGCAAAGAATTAACTGCGGTGCCTAGAATAATGCTTATGCTAAGTGCTAAGATTATAACTTAATAGTTGTACTGTAATTTTAGAGCATTACCATGTATTTGTCTTCCTGCATTAATGCTGACATGATCCTCAACAAATAGTACTCAGCCTATAGCATCTGCGGCACTGTGCCCTCATTTATGAAGTCAAAGTGAAATTCTGCTGCAGTTAATAGGATACTTATTGAATGCATTAAGAAAATTCTCCTCTCATTCTTTGGTAACTACTTCAAGGGCAAGCTCTCCTTTTCAAGCACACCTGTAAAGAAGTGGGCTATTCCCAATTTTCCCTCATCTCCAATGCTGATCAGAAAAAAGAATCATGACAGCTTTTGAACTACTCTATAAATTTGGTCGATTTTCCTTCCTCCTACTTATTTTTTCAGTCTTTTTGTAACTTAGAGGACTACACCTAAACTGCCCTCATACTGAAAAAGACGGTTCCTCTGCGGGAAGTGGTGGGGAGGAGAGATTGACACAAAATGCAAAAGGAATAATCAAAGGAGTAGCACAGCCCGTGCAAGCTCAGGTTTTCAAGTCTTTTAACAGAACTGACTCAGCTCACAATCCACACAGGAACTGAGTATCTGCAGTCCCTAAAGAATTTAATTTGAAAGCAAAGAGGAAACAAGGGCTAGTAAATGCTATTGTTACAGAAATAGCAGCTACATACACCCAGCTATTTCTATTATCCAACAGAAATACTCTGCATTTAATATAATCCGTGGTTGCATTGCCAAGTTCTGGACTGGCAATAAGGACAGGACATTAAAATCCATTGTTTTACCAGCTCCGAGGCAAGGACAAGGAATGAGATTCCTAATGAGCATTCAGAAAGGAATTTTTTTTCTTTAAAAGTTCAAAAGAAAGTTACTATACCATGCAGCAAGCTATGCCAGACTATGTCACCTATTATCAGTGAAAATAGGTTCTTTATGTCAGAAGCGATCATCATTTTTTCAAGATGTGTGGGGAAGCCTTCTTTGTCCTTACACCTTTTGGGATGTGCAACTGCAAGCATATTTTCTAGAACACCTAGACAGATGTGGAAAAAAATTACTGGAGACAGGGTAGAAATAATTTCTAGAGATACTTAGAAGGCAAGTCAGAAACTACGAATGCATCACATTAAAGGAAATCAGTATTGAGGAAATGCAGTTATGTTTGTCTTGGAAGCACATTGAGTTGACTGCCAAAAATACATTTTTGGCTTTATTTTCTGCTCACCTCACCTTTATAAACAACAGGCATGTCAAACATCATCAATATGTGACTTCTTGGAAAACAGATGGAAAGAGTAAATTTGATCAGCCTAGATTTGAAGGGTAAGTAGCAATTGCAAAAGAGGACAGGAGGCCGGAAATCATTACTGCAGCTGACACTGTACTTATCCCAAGCCTGTTCATATTAGTTATCATCAAAAGAAAAATGACCAATCATTCAGTCATGCTAATTGCACTTGCAAGACTACTAAACTTAGACTTGCATATTGAAAGCCACTGCCCCATTTTATCCAAACACCTTTTACTCTTTCAAAACATAACATAATCCTCTTTCATGAAAAAATATAAATGCAATGCTGAATAAAAAAACATTTCAAGATTTCAATTATTGTGAGGAACAGCATTGTCATCATCTGTCCAATCCACAGATGATCCTTGCAAAGACTTTAGTAGCAAAGTTTTCCAATTGCCATGGCTCAGCTGGAAGCAGCATCGCTGCTAGCAGCGACACTTGGCAAAAAGTTTGGGAATGCCTAATACAGACGCAGGTAATTGGTTTATCTTTAAATTTTAAGGTGTCATTGTAAAGGGAGTACTTTTTGCACCCCTGTAAGCATCAACTGAGACAACTGATTAAGAGCTGTGCTCTTATGTTCCCTCTAGCAGGGCCAATCACAAAAGGATAAAACCACTGCATGTCAAAGGTTTGCTTTCACAGGACACTGACAAAATAAGGCAGAAACCCCTTTCACTTTCTCTGATATACTGCAAAGACAAAGCTTAATTTCATCAAGGGCAAACTGGCTACATCGATTGGATTATTCATTTGGTATAATGGACCTTCCTTTCTTCCTGCAGCTTTCTCAAAACAAGAACAAAATTAAGATAAATCAGCTCTCACTCAAGGCTGACACACTATATACATTTATGGATTTCTAACCCTGCAATACAATAGAAGCGAGGTAATCATTACACGATTTTTTTTTTTCTCTGCAGTACTGTTAGTCTTACATAGGCTCTGCAGAAAATAGGCATGCTTTGTAAAGGAAAGGCTGCAGCATAGCTCAGCAGCAGCTCCACGCTTCTCTCCTCCCTTCTGCTCTTTCTTTCCCATTACTGCTTTTCCTTTCCCAGCACAGAAGCCACCACTTTGATACACGTGCATGAAAGCGCACACAAGAGAATACCTTTTTGATCCTCCAGGCAAAGGACTAATTGCCTTTTGCTGAGGGAGCACCACTAACGTAATCCTACTTCGCAATTTTGACAACTGACGTAACTGCTGGAGTTTATGAAATGTAAAAATTACTTCCCCCATCGTTACGTACACTGTTGCTATTATGTTAAAGATCTGGCCTCATCTTTTTTCACACAATAAACGAGCTGGTTATGCCAACAAACTCAAACCACTATTTCTACAAATGGGATTACACATTTATCAACTGCACCATATAATGGCAACACTTTCCATCACTTATTATTTTGCAAAAAGGGAATGACATACTGTATTGCATCATTGTATTTAGATCAAGGAGAAATCTGTGGCACAATACATTATGGCAAATGTTAACCTACAACAACCTCTTTACAAAGAGGGAAAGAATTACTTAAAGTTGCTGGGCCAGACTTTCTTTTGACTTAGAACACATTGTAGTTGTAATTGAGCTAATTACAACGAACAAACATCAGACCTGTGCAGAACAGGTGCAAAATCTCACACCCATTTATTATTATGTTCATCTAAATTTGAGGTGCAACAGCAGAATGTATGCTTGTAGTCAGTAATATTGCCTGCATGTATTTAATGTACAGTCTTAAAGGGAAGGGGTGTTCGGTTTGCATGAAAATAGCCTCCTTTCTAGAAGTGTTGCACCTGCTGAAGTAAGATCATCACTGAAAGGAAGATGACCTCCTGGGTAATCACATAAATAAATCAGCACTGGCTTCAGAAAATCTCTGATGCTACCTAATACAACAGGCAGAAGGCATTCACTTGCTTTAAAGTAAGGTTAGCAAAGGAAGAAAGCAATGCCAGCTACAGAGAGAAGCTTTTCACAAACCATTTAGGATTCTCAAAGGAACAGGTGATCTAGCTTATGTTTATTTTAAAAGCTTCATGGGGAAAATGCATCATGCAATATTTCTCTAGCTTTCTACAAGTAAATGAACAAAGCCAAAGTAAATCAGCAAGTAGCACGATGTGCCAAAATCCAGAAACAAAATGAGCAATGAAATTGTACTTATCACCTAGAAAAATCTAAGCCATTCATTTGAGATGCTTATGTTTGGGTAACCTTTGGGAGAATGTTTGCTGTTCCATTACACAAACAATGGAAATATTAGATAAGGAAAATAACTGCAGTTGCCAAGAAAGCTCCATGCACTACTCTCAAATCATTAAACGCGTAGATACTATTTTATGGATATATAACATACTGCATACAGCAGGAATGTCAAACGTACAGAACTGTTTCATCCAAACCCTGTTTGCATGGGTCCCAGGAGTGCGGTGTAGAAATCCCTAGACCAGTACATCTGCATGGCACCGTGCTGATACACCCGGCGAAAAACTGAAATGTAAGAGCCAACGTCAACTGCGCTAACGCCAAGTATTACAGCTTTAACAGGCATGTTATATAGGACTTTGAGACAGTACTGTATGCCAAAGCAAATCTCCTTGCCTCACATGAGTTATTAACGCACAACCATCTTGCCTAGATTTTTTCCATCTGTTCGCAATCTTGAAAGACCTACTATGACAATGGTGTTTAATGCAAACTTGGGTCAGACCCAGCGTTTCCCCACAGAACGGAGCAGCAAAGAGCCAGATAAATAATAATCGCTTCAGCGCTTTTCTCTGCAGCGAGCGAGCGGGAGCCAGCGGAGTCCCCCCGGGTGCAGGCAGGGAAGGTGCCCAAGGGGAGGCCCCCAGGCACACACACACGCTGCCCGTCCCGTCCCTGCTTCCCACCCGTCCCGGGGGGGCAGGCACCGTTCTGGCTCCCCCAGGCCTGCCCCCAAAGGTAAAGGCGGTACAAATCCATCCGTCGTACCTGTCAGGGGTTCAGCAACTGCCACAGTAACTTGGAAATGAAGTAGGGTCAGAACCCGCCTGCCTTCCTAGCTCAGCAGCCTCTGACTGCAACAGGCAGTAACTTTGCTAAGCACAGCTTGCTGGGGAGCGGGCAGGGGCATTCGGGGGGGTTGTGGGCACCTGAACAGGCCAGCAAGTGTTTGTTGAAGTGACTACAGAAATATGTCAAGTTATCACAAGTTCTTACCAGTTCAACCATGCTTCACGCTGCATGAATAACTAGGCGAAATAGGAGTTTAAAGTTTGTTAGTGGTTTTTTTCCCATGCAAGGTAGGAAAGAAGCGTTGCAAAATGCAACCCTTAGAGGCCTTTGCCGTGCCAATACTGAAGGCTTTTTTCATGGGGAAGGCTGTTTTCATTGTTTAAACCAATCCTTCCATGTGGAGAGAACATGTACAAATAAGGACTAGATGTGTGCTTGGAGTTTGGCTTCTGGCCTGGGCGTGTTGGCAAATTGGCCTGAACTACAAGTCATGTTTTGACACCATAAATAAGGTCGAGGAATTAGACGGCACAGCGCTCTGGAGAGAGGATGAGCGGGTCTTCTCCTACAGTGCTTTTAGGATGCTGCTTTGAAGATTTCCAAAGTACTTCAGCTGAGCCTCACGACCAAATTCTTAAAATCTACTTTAGGAGAGCTGGCAGCATAGCTTGTACAAAAATCATTTCATGAGCAGAATAGTATTCATCCTAACCTTGAATTTAAAATAAGTTAAGAAAATCTTGAACTTACACATAGTATTTGATGGTTTATGCACGATTAAGTGTATTCTTTTAACAACAGCTAAAATTATGAAAATAAGTAAATTGGTAATAGCATCATCTATTTTTGACAGTGTGGTTTTCTAGATTTCAATCTCTGGCAACCCATTATTTTATATTTCTATTTTAAACTTAGATTTGTCTCCATCAATCATCTTTCATTCCTTTCTCAATTTGTTTCCAAATTCTTTACATATCTTTAGCTAAGTTAACGCATAACAACACAGTGGTGCACCTAACTGAAATTCAGTATGTACTAGCCAGATTAGCTTCAAAACAGAATAATAACTTATTAAAGGTGTATTTTTATAGCAGCAAGCTTGAGGAACCAAAACTAGCGAGTACTAAAAGCAACTGATTAATTTTGTTGTATTCAGTATTTCTTCGTCTTTTACCTCACTGTTAAAATTGTAAAAGGCTTTTTAGATTGGAATAATGAAAAATAAATACACCTACACAGTTGGCTTAATTGATACTCAGTCCATATCTCCCATATAACAAACTTGCATTTGAAGAGAGTCACTCATATCTTGTATCTAACTTAACTAAGGGTAGTTATGATGATTAAAAAGTCAAGTTCTACGCTAGAAAGATTATCATTTAACTGCTAATTGATACTTTCCCTTGCCATGAAGCCTTTTTACAGTATCCTAAGAGAGCTACAGCTAAAAAAACCCAAACCTTGCATTTTTCATATTAAAAGTAGGTTCCACCGGCTCACATAATAATATCACATCTAAAATGTTCTCGCACTCCACCAGACCGTTTCTAGAAATTTAGCCTATTGGGTGTCCACTAAACACCAACAGAAAAAACTTCTCCTATAGTGCTGTAACATTACCACCAATGGGTAACATCTTTTGGAGCTGCTGCTTCAGGCCTGATCACACAGACATCACCATGGGACAAGTTTTTTTCTTTATATAAAAATGAAAGAAGCATCACTATACACAGCTTCACTTTTCAGGCACACTGGAAATGACTCCATGCAAGTATTTTAAGCAAGAAATCATGGAAGTTAATTCACTAACATATTCTTACAAGGAATAAACGTTTTTGTAATACAAAGGGAATGTAGATGAAAAACTTACTGTAAATCGGTGCATACTACATAAAATTATGGGTAAAATACAGTTAAGCACTGGAAAGAGTGGATTCCAATCTCATTTGGTATTCATCCAACTAACTCATCACATTTTACCAGCTGTCCTTCATAAGGTATCACTAATGCTCGAGTGGGCCTCAGAGACTCGGATTGCATGGAAAATTATACAACTGTCATCACAGCTCTGCCCAATGGGGGATTCAGTGTTGTTTTGCAAAATGACAGCAAGCTAGATCCTGCTTATTTTCGTATTACTAGAATAATGAAAGTGAAACTAATCTGAATAAAAATATTTTTAAAGAAAATTCAAGGAGACACTTATTTGTATTTTTTCATATAAAGTATTTCCATAGATTTTGGGGAGATTCTTTTTATGAATGCTTAAATGGTAGCTTTTCGTTATAATATAATCACTTTCATGCAGGAAATCCCTTAGGCATAACTGAGAGCTGGGATCCACACTGCATCTATAGCTAGAAAAGCAATCAAAGAAAATTTAAAGAAGAGACTGAAGCCTTGTAAACCATAATAATATCATGAATTCATTCAGCATGCAAATAGTATTCTACTCAACATTCAGCAGACTTTTAAAGCTCCACACTGAATTAATACATGAGTTCAGAAAGCACTAGTAAGTGTATCTTCACAACAGCATAAATAACATTTGAGTTATGCATGAAGCATCTTACCTTGAGAATTTCAAGGCCTTTAAAACAGAGCTTCAAAAAGGCACTTTTAGTGTAAGTGATTGATTCTACCAGTCCATAGGTGGTACATCAAATATTAACATGGGAAATGAATTGCTGAGTAAACTCTAAGATAACTGCTACTTCTAATTTTCTAAATACTGAGGAAGTAAATTCAGGTTACACCACATTTTACCAAATTATGAAGTGCCTGCTTCCGGGATACATTTTTTACCTCTGTTCCAATAACTACTTAAGCCATACCCCACAAAATGAGAGACTTTCTGAAAACAAGTTCTGAAAGAGCTACAAGCCTAGGAAGAACCAAATTCTACAGTCAAGTCCTTTTTGCTGTTTCATTCATATTCACCCAGGACTCTTGCTCAGCAAGAGTTTATTTGGTTTATTGAAAGATGTAGTGCCCTGCAGTAACGCTTATTCTGTTATTCCTCATAAAATGGTGTAAAATGTGCAGCACTCCAAACTACAAAAAATAGTGGGAGTTCAGTTAACTGTGCTTCACCAAAAAAGATGCTGGTTGGAAAAGTGCTTTTCAGGCATGGTGGCAAATTATGGGATTTCATAAAGATATTTCACGGGGAATCCACTGTTTGCTGCAAATACCAAAAGATAAAACTCTTTGGGAGCCTCCACTATGTATGTCAATAATTTATTCGTAAATCTTGTCTACTTGATGTTAAAATTCCATTTCCATATAAGAAACTATGATGTTTCATTCCTCTAAGAATAGTCATATCTTCAAGAATATCCTCTTCACTGTATTTAAGTTTCTTCTCTGCGCTTGGATACAAGAAAAGTAATGGCTAGGGACTTGTATCTAAACATATGCTTATATCTGAGATATGCCTTTAAAGTTTTTCTATTGAATTCTTATGGATACTTTCTCTCAAATGAAAATTTCTGAGTTTGACATGACATATTTCAGAGAGATTCCATCCTAAAAGGGGTTTTCCAAGTAAAACAATTAAGATGAAAACTTAGTGTGACTGGGAATACCTATTATGTGATCTAATTTAAAATTAAAACCCAGCAGAGTCTTCATGATTCCAAGGCTATGCTGATTGCCATTTGAAGCTGGAAATGTTTTTCCCTAATGCACAAGTGATGAAGTGCACGTAAGGCTTAGAGGAAAGTTACCTTATCTGAAGTATCAGATATAGATTACTGCTGGAGTCAGCATGCCACACTAGTTGGATCCATACACTCTGTTCCGATATGAGGAATTAAGTTTCCCTGATGTCACAAATTGAACAGATAATGCAATTAACATTTCCTTTGAAGTTCACATTGACCATAGAATGAGTTGGCAAAACTTTACTGAATCAGTCACTGAAGTGATCTTGGCTCACACAGACTGAGACTTCAGCTTTGACAGTCTATAAACCGCTGAATCCCTAGTGGGATATTTATAATCAGTGTTTATTCTGTCATGTAAATATAAAGATCCTGCACTTCTGTCTGGAATTCCCCAGATGTGTCAGGGATCTGTCAGAATCGCTGCATATTCTCTGCAGAGTTGCTTCTCTCATGTGCACCAGCTATTAGGCCACTCTCTGAAAGACTGACGGACGTCTGGAAACCCCACACGAGTGGCAGGGTCTCATTTTCCTACCTCAGCGCTCCTACTGGGAGCAATCTCCAGGTAGGAAAAGAGGTCCTGTCTGAAGGATCAGATCTTTGGGCAAGACTAGAAAATAGGACAGATCTGTTATAAAATGTTCCATTTGCCACTAGTTACTCTAGAATACAAGAGTACACATGAATGCTGAAGCACTATCGGAGTTGACTGCTCATTTTAATACAGAATTAGCTTAATAATCCTTTGCTGAAAAGGTACCATTCACAGTTCTATAGTTTCTAATGCTTAAACAATACTAAGACTGTATATGATCAAGTGTAGAACCATGAAGAATTTACTTGAAGACTAGGCATTGATAGCTGCTCCTTTGGGACTCTTCAACTAGCGTAATTTATAATGTCACACTATCTGATGCTACAATTGACACGTTTATGATTACACCAATAATTCAAGACTTTCAAGCATTTAAACAGAGGAGGTAACTAAATGATTAATTTAAAAAAGGAGAGGATGGAATAAAGCCAAGACTTCTATCTTCTTGAAAAAGAAAATAACTTAAAATGAACATCTTGGCTGCTTTACAAGACAAGATAAAAACTATAGACTCAAAGACTTTATAATTTCCAAAAGTGTTAATATTCCTTGGAGATGAAAATACGGTGATGAAAATAGAATTCTTAGAATTAAAGAGAATTTTATTTGCGCTAAAAGAGAAAGAATTGGTGAAAAGGAAAATTACATGAGGAGAGGGAAACATCTCACTATCGTCAACATTCTGTGGGGAGATATTTGGGAAGACTGTTGAAAACCAGACTACTGTCTGATGATCAGGTAGAGAACTCCGAAAACACTTAGAAGAATAGATATTGAAAAAGTGATGATGCGTATTATTAAACATAGGAAAGTAAGGAGTTTAATTATACATACAAAAGAAATCCAACTAATAAAAACATTGATACAGTCATATATTAATTACTTAAGCAAAGCTATGTATGGTAATACAGTAAGTCAAGATTAGTAACCACAAAATATGTATGTATTACATATTGATCTACAAAGTAAAATAATGTGTATCTCATAAGGTCTTTTCATGTTCTCAAGATGTCCAAACACCTAGAAATTCTTCCGAAGTAACTAGTCTGCACCTTCTTTGCCCCAATATATACGTTAAAGCCTCTTTATAATGCCATAATACAGGTGCTGATTTTTTTGTCTGCCTTTTAAGGAAGAATTAATGCATTTAGCTGTTTGAATAAACAGCACTTCTTTTATTCTCATGCTAGCTTCAGCTATAGCTAGACTGGTTTTATCTTCTTTCTCTGAAGACTCCTCTTTTGTTTTATTATCGTTGGGAATAACGGCAGCGCCATGAGAATTGTGTTCAGGTTTGAAACAAAACCTCTTTCTTTCACTATCTGGAGAGCACTCATGCAAAGTCCCCTGGTTGAACTGAAGTGGAATATGCTTACCTTCTGTTGGTGATGTCTTCAGATGTCTGCAGAGCCCCTCTGTTTCCCCATATGTCTCTTTAATTTTTACTACTGCTTCTGTTCCTCGAAGTTCCATGAGGGAGCGCAGTTCTTGCAGTGTGCACCCAAACTCTCCTGCATGGTTGGCCTCATTTCTTTGGTTCTTGGAATAAAAATCGCTATTTGTCATGTCACCCATTGTTGCTGATTATATTGCTCCACTCGTTATAGTTGATACAATCTTAAAACTGTTTAAAAATTGCAGGAAAGGAATCTTGAATTCCAATCTAAGAAATTAAAAAGAATCCAGTGTGTGTCTGGTGAGCGATGTGGAGGATGCCTCTGGCGTGTAAGGTGTCCCTGACTGACTAGTGGTCCGCAGAACGGCTGCTTTCAAGGCTGCAGACCAGCTGTGCTCCATTCACCATTTCCCATTATGCTGCACCCAAGCTGTAGAATCTACATGGTCATTTCTTCCTCTGGACCTTTGGGAACAAACAGAAAGGACTCATTACAAGAGTGAGCAATAACGCTTTACAAAGGTGATTTCAAATTTATTCTATCATTGCAGTTTGACTTGTCATTTAAGAAAAGCTAGGCAGAAAAACTGTAGAGGTGTCCTGTAAAATGCTGCAGGTAGTCAGAGCTAGCATCGACAACAAGGATAACACTAGCTCTGCCTTAGATAAAGCTCTCTACAGCTAAACCACCAACAGCAGTGTTGCTTACTTTAATCAAGTCCCAAGAGCACCTGCTAAATGAGATGGCTCATGAATATTAATAAGTAAGCGATTAGTCCAGCATGCTAGATGCACCTCCAGTATATGCTCTGGTTCATACAGCCACATCAATCTTTCATCTGACAAGAACAAAGACTCTCTCATAAAGGCTACAAGGTAACAAAAATTAGTTAAATGCTACTAGTTTTCACAATGGGTTAAAGCAAAACTGTTTTTCAATGCAAGGACAGTAAAACTGGTGGAAAAACTAGAGCCACCATTACAAATTCAGAATACATTTAAATACACTACATCTTGCAGCCCTGCCTTCTGTGGAAGGAAGCATACCCCAGAAAAGAGAGAAAATGCTTCAGTGTCTTGGTTTGAACAGCCAGAGCTATGTCTCGTACAAGGCAGCTGTTGGGTTGCTTTCCTCCAGCGCTGCCCGTGAGCCCCCTCACCCACAGCTTCGCCTTGACAGCGACAAACGTGCGAGCACGGAGCCAACACACACAGACACGCACGAGTACAGATGCACGCAGGGTGGGGTTGGCTTTTTTCTTTTTTTCTTTTTTTTTTATCTCCCCCCCTCCATGTGCAGTGTTGAACAAGTCACATTTGGACCATCTGGGAGACAGTTGATTACTTGCTAAAACCAGCCTTTAAAACCTGTTTCCCCTTCCCATATTCTAATGAAGTTGGTTTAAATACTGCTGAAACCAGCAATTATATTTGGCACAGAGAGTTTTAACAGAGATTAAAGGTTTCCTTTTGGCCTCAAGCGGGTTAGTGTGAGCACACTGTCTAATCTATAGGTCTCAGAATAGTTTTCTCATAATAAAAAAGATCTTTAAAAGAGCACACCATCAGCGTAATGACTGACAAACCTGCCACAGTCAAAGTGCATATTCTGAACTTTCTACGTACAGTCATACACAGTGGAAATGAGTCCACACATAAAGGACTTGAAACACTTTGGGATCCTCTTTAAGTCCCAATTTTATATTTGTGCAACAATCTCCCACCCACATATAGTTGACATAATGTGTAGGCTTGGTATTTCCACTGACCTATACTGCATGGCTATTGCTCTGCATGCAGGAAAGATGAGGCGCACTGTATGCGTTCATTCCTCTGCCCACAGTGACATTACCTGCTTTGGAGCTGTCTAATATACCTTGATCAATTAGACAAACTGAACCTCTAACAGCCCTCTCATTTACAGATGAAAAAGTCAACATTCCTTCTATTTCTGTGGAGAGGAGAAAAAAAAGAAAAAAAAAGGAAGCACCAAAGTTTCACTACAATATTACAGAATGCAATTAAAATAGCAGCCAACTGCTACGTGCTTCTTCTACCCATCCTATTTATTGACATATATTCTAATGCTAAGAACTTCTGCCAACCTTGGTTTCACATATTCACATATTGCTTTTCAAGCTCATGAGAAGAGCAGAATTTCAGCACAAAAATGCTGCTTACAGTGAGCAATAAAGAGAAACTGGAAGTAGTAATGAAATAGGGCCTTTACTTGCCAAGCGATAGCCAAGGAGGAGATATTCTGCTCTGTCAACAACACTCAACTTTGCATGCTTGACAGTGTTCACAGTATCAGTTCATTTCTAGATAATTCCCTATGTATAGCATGCAGAAAAGACCTTACTCACTACTGCTTTATCTGTTTTTAAACAGGATGGATTAGTATTCTGAAGAGAAATAACATCAGCCTGTAGCATTATTTTGAAAAAATTGCAGGATAGAAATGTCACAGATGTCCAGTAAAACAGACTTCATCCCAAGAGGCACGGAATCACCACAACCTCCACCGATTATATGCCCCTCCTTTCCTAAAATCAGCATTTCAGACTCTTCCTGGTTTCATCTATGGTAAGTTGCTGCTGACAGTCACATCAAAAAGCAAACTCAGACTGGATCATGAAAAAAGAATACCCAGAAAAATGTTGTGAAAAAATGAGGCATCAATAATAATAATGAATAGCTAAAATGACAGACTGCTATTTACTTCCAGTGGGCAAAAAATAATCCATTCCTAAGATAAGTACACTTCAAGATCCTGAACGCTGTTTAAAACAGCCATGATATCCAAAACAAAAACCAACAAAAAAAATATGCCATTCATCTAACACAGAATTTACAGGGCTTTTTTGGTCCTGTGAGCTTTTTAAACATTCCTCTAATAAAATAAAATTGTTCTTAAACTGTTCCATAACACCGCAGTGCAAAGATAATTACTAGTATTTTCTGAGGAAAACCATCTACCGATTTCATTAGTGAAGCAAAGTGTACTAAACTCAGTGTCAAAGATGTTTTCTACATGATTTTTCTGTGGGATGCGTCCACCACTCTCAAAGCATCTCTTGACTCACTGTGCCATCACTACACATTAATATATTTGCTTCTATTCTTAGAAATTTATTGTCATTTGTCAGCCACAGCAAGACAGTGTTGTTGCTTTTTAGCGTGTTTGAGTCATTTACCTGCTTAATTTTTAATTTCACTTTCAATTAAATATTAATCAATAAACAACAAATATGAAGTTTACACTTCCTTCAGTGCTTTAAAAACAAATCACTCAGAGTTTGAGCTCTTCATGATTCACCTAATGTTACGACACCAGGGAAACACCATCTCATGTTTTTGAAAGGCAGATGGTAAAAAATAGAAAGCACAAAGCATGACTAACATTATTCACCGATAATGCATCTCTCTAATCCCACGGAACAAGATATGCAGGCTTCATTCGATCCTTGAATCTCTTTTATGAAAAGTCCAGGAACCTTGCCAGGGTGCATACCAGGTTAGCATGAGTGACACACGACCATCTCACCCTTCCTAAGCAGTTAATATTCCTTTAACAAAAGCTGAGAAATAGAAAACTTGAGACTGGCACACAGCAATATTCCCCCATCAGTGGGGCTACAAGCTTTGCATCTCCAAAATAGATCAAATTACTGGAAATTTAAAGTCTGCTCTACAACAAATCCAAGTATTGCACTAGGTTTGGGTGAGGGGGAGTTGTTTCCTGTTTTTTGAGGGGGAGGATTATTTTACAAAACACACTCAAAACATTGGTATTTTCAAGATGTGGATATAGTATAGGTGAACTACCAAGGGATCCTGATTTTAAAAAAAGCAGGTGATACCTGTACATTTTCAAAATGAACGAGTGATATTATTCAGAAACAATATCACTGAAAAACCCTCATCGATCCAATTCAGATCTACCTTGATCTACCATACAGCTGTTCTTTTGCCTCACAGGAGCTGCAGATCCAGACACTCTCTGAAGAGAAACAGGCACTTCTAAACTGAGACTTCTTCTAATATGCATGTCTAAATTAGGTGAACTGAATTTCACGCTTGGGGTGCCTGCTTCCACTGGTTGTAGGGCAAGTCTGCACAACTAGTTCACAAAAGATATCCAACGATGTTTGAATCCCACTGCTATGGTCTAAGCTACCTGGGGAATAACATTTCCAGCAGTCAAAGGGAACAAGACTGAGTAAACCACAAGTTTCAGCAGTAGAAGGTGCATTGCACTGCGGGTGGGAAATAGCCAGGGAGCTCAAGGACTTCTCCCTTTCTTCTCAGAGGAGCCCTGAGTCCTCTCAGGGCCTCCAGGCCAAAATTTCTCAACCTCTTTAACCCAAGGTCTGCTCAATCTCTTTCAATGCAAAGACCATCAGCTACAGTGTGCTTCAATGGTTTTAATTTATAACCAAATGCCTCCCAGGCCACAAAGAGCCGCCATCCCCAAATCCTGAGAGCACAGCTTTTGACATCATTCTAGCACACGATCATTTCCTCCTCCATTATGCATATTGGTCTCACCATTCCCTATGACAATTTACAGGGAAACCAGTCCTCCATAGACATGTTCAACAAAAGAGAAATAAAAAACTCCACTAACTGAAAAACTAAGTTCACACACAGTGTTACATTGTTCCTCCAGACAACAGCAGTAGCTTTTAATAAAGGTTATTTCCTTTTATTTATTCTTACCAATGCTTCTGAAACGAGCTTTAGAAATAAGAAATTTGGGTAAAAAAAATTTCATAAGGAGCAGTTTGAAAACAAAACTATGTTGCGGACAAAAAGACAAAATAGCAACCCACCCAGAATCACTTCAGGTGGCAAAAGACTGCACACACTAGAAAACCTGAGTAAAATAGTATCCTTATTTTCCTCATTAAAAAGTCAGAATATAAGTCTTCATCTTGGTCTGGGATTTTGTTTGTCAAAGATGTCATGGATTTTTGTTGTACAAAAGCACTACAAACTCAAATTATTTGCCGGGTGGTTGTTTTTTTTTCCCCCCAGAGTGGCTATGTCTTGAGGAACAGGCTTCCATTCCTGTAGAGCCCAAGTCAAATATTTTTCATCTTCTAGCTGCTTAAAGGAAATGCATGCCAATTAAAACAGAAGAAATGTGGATGAGCTAACAGCAAACCTGCTGGGAAAACTATTCTTTGACTTCCCTAATCAGGAAAAGTCTCATCTTGGAAGCTTGTAAATATTTTCACAGTGTGTTAGAATGATTTCTAAGTAGATATCATCACCACGTATTCTGACATCTGATTTCATTTGGACTTCTGTTGGCAGAAAAACTAGTAGCAAGGTAACAAACCAGATTTCATCAGATCAGAATCACAAGACTTGCATTTCACAGTCATTAAAGGTCTGGACAAATAACGGATTCATGATGACTCCAAAAAATCAGGATATATTAATAATCTGACTCTCTAAACTGTTATCTAAGATTATGCTAACTCTGACCTCAAAATCTGATGATGAAGGAATTGCTTACATTACAGGAGGAAGGATGAAAAGGTAATCACTTCTTAGCAGGTTGGCAGAGGCACAGCCAGGGCAGAGAGATCAGCAAAGCCCAAGTACTATTCACTCATCATGCAACTGGGAAGAAGGCATACAGATCTGGTTCCCCTGGAATTAAACTAAGGGAGTTAGCACTTCTCACCCTTCTATGTGTAGCATTACGCTCCCACTTGGATTATTATTTGGCTGTAGATATAATGCTAGCTGGTCTCTTGGGACCTATAGAGAACCCCCAAAATAAGAGGGGGAAAAGTGCTGGAAGTGTCACATTTTAGTGAGTAGTATGTATTTAATCAGATTTATCTGTATTCATTGCATTGGAGATACCATTCCTTGATAAAACAGGATTGGAAGCAGATTTAAGGGACTTCTCCCTTGAGTCTGAGCAAAATCATCCAACAGTATTTTTTTGAGACTACAGTTCCTCAAAGTCTGTTGTGAGGTGTGGGTAGGAACAGGTTGACAACATATTGCAGAGGATGAAAAAAAACTCATGGCAGACCTTTGCAAGGTGAAACCAGTTGAGAAGGAAAACCATAACCTGCTCTGTAGACGTCTCCAGATGTGCAAAATAAATCAAGTGTGCCCCAGCTGTACTGCCTTTTACAATTTCTTATTCTTTTCATGTCAAATACAAAACGTCCATCCATTTGCGAATATAATCTTCATGGACCAGAATGAGAAATTGATTGTCTATCCAAGCAGCCAACGAAGCTAATCAAACACACCCAAAGATGCTCAAACTCACACTCTCTTAAAACAAATACTGACTTTGAAGTTTAATTATCAGGAATGCACAAGATACAGAAGGAACAAAGGAAAAACACCATTTGAATATAAGCAGGTTGTCACCCTCACAAGTGTGAAATTTTTGTTTAATACCAGGAAGTTGAGAGTAGATAAAGAAAGAGAAACTGAACTTTGTAGCTAAGTGTTATCTGAAAATATTCCTGACTTCATCACTACATTTCTTAATGAATTTCAAGTTGCACTACATTAACTCGTACATAATTCATGATGAGCACACAGGAATGATACATTTGTACATTCCATTTACAAAAAATTAGAATTTCTTCTACGATGCTTCATTCAGTTGTTCTTAGAGAGAAATATATTCCCTCTGATAATATGATGACATAAAGACAATAAAGTTAAGGTATTATTTTTAAAATATTACAAAATTAAAAGGTTTGGTTTGTTTGGTTTTTTTTTTTAAATATCAAAGGCAACTAGCTATTACAATCCCTGAAGTAACGATTGTTTCTGTCCTTTCAGTATGAATCCACGCCTCCAGTCAGCTTGGACTTCTTGGACCAGTTTTGTTATCAGGTAGGATAAATAAAAATGATTCCATGCCTCCTGTAAGATACTGTTGATTAGTTGAAGGCAAAAAAGGCACTATCACAAAATAAATTTGTATTAAAGGGGCACAATATATCATTAATTTCAGTTATACAATGAGCTTATTTACTTAGGACTTCTACCAAACAGAATCAAACTCTCACAAATTCGCTGAAAGTTTTTTCCATGCTGTACCAGTATACTGAGGGAAACTTAAAATAACAATTGAGAAATAAAACTACCTCCAGTGCCCTGTTACAGTGTACAGTTATTCAGTCTACAATTTGATACAAAGTCTGTTTTCCACCATTACTCACGTAAATGGTTACAGCAAAGCCAAATGAACTACTGACAGGAACAAAAATACTATTAAAGGAATCAATTCAGTCTCATTAAAGTCAATGAAATGACTGTATCAGTGACTTCTGGGGGATTGGATCAGGTCCTGCAGATGAAATCCTGCCTCCTCTGACGCCAGAATTTCACTCTTTATGAATGCTGTTAGTAGACAGCCTGCAATAGGAAACCAAATCATGTTTATTATTGCTCATTGCTGAGCACTTGTCTGAGTTATGAAATATTCCTAGCTTTGCTATGCAACACCATTAACGCGTGCCGACTTCAGGCCCTGCTGTGTGTGACCAGAGGGCTAACCAGCAGTACGCGCTCCAACTCGTCTAGAGCCCTACACAGCACTAGAGATGCTTACTCAAAAGTCATCTCCTACACAGAGAGATTTTTCTAGTAAAGTCTGTCCTAGCCACAAGTTTTAAGAACCCACTCTCATTTCTTGCTAGTACTAACATGAAATTTGTTTTGGTTTGCTTTCAGTGATAAAATGAAAGGTTATTTTTCATTAGCTATTTATTCTCCCAAGACTCTAATTCCATGTTGCAAAGCAGTTAATGGATTTCTTTTATTCATTACCTTCCTACACAACACATATTCCTACTCTTCAGGGTTGTACTTTTGGCACTAAACAAAGACCCATTCTACACCTATATAGCCTTTAGAAAATTCATGTTTTCATGTACAGCTGCATTGATTTTATACAGAGACTAACACAGCACAGTTATTCCAAGGAAGGCCAACTTCCAAACTATGTTATCAATTTGATTGAAAACACAGCTGGAAGAAAGCTAAGGGTATTCAGGCTACAGATATTCAAATATCATTAAATAAAGTAGATGTGAACAAAAATCTAAGTTAAATGCTCTCAAAGCAATAGCTGATCAGCTAAGGAACATATCCCAGCAGAGACCCAGGATTCAGCATCAGTTTATGACGATGATGACTGCATCAGTTACAGAGCTTGGGGGGAGGTGGGAGAGAGAGGGGAAAAAAACCCAGCCTTTCTTTAGCAGAAAACACAAAAGATGCATTATCCAATGATGTAGTAGAGAGACCTACTGATCAGGTACAAGCTCATCACCATCATCTCCAGGACAAATTTTTCAAAATTTTCTTCAATTGGGCTGAAGTACTTGCCATTTTTTTAGCAGCAAAAAAATTATGTTATGCTATAGTCCATTAGAGTATCAACCCAGGGGACAAGGATGAAAAACCCTATGCAAAAAACTGCCCAAACTCACCAGACTCCAATTCAGATATTTTCTTTACTTTGCTTCATTAAAAGCAAATTTTTGAAACATAAACAATAAAAAGTTGGGGTGTTCTACATTTGTCCTTTTTTCATGCATTTTACATATCACCAGATTAATTAAATCTAGAATTTTAATTACCACGTGACCTTAACCATCAAGAAGATATCAGCTTGAAGCATGTGATTTCAAGGGATTTTGAGAAGTCTGTGTGCCTGGTATCTGATTATATCTCATTTTAATCAGCAAATTCTCCAGAACATCTTAAAAGAAATAGGCTATCTAGCTCCTTACAACAAATAGGATCTTCAGCTTGATAGAGATTGATTACATATAGCTGGCAGTCCTACTCTACCCCACACCACCAAAAATTTTTTGACTTTTATTCACTCTCGGTTCAGAAGGGACACTGAATTTGGTTCCTAATTTTTTTTTTTTTTAAGTCTATTACCAATTGTCTTATTATAGAAATATTAACTGGCCTCTCTATCTAATCTTCGCACCTTAAGATAAACTCAGAGTTTTAATACTATGGTAGAAACCACCATTTCTCCTGATAAGTACACGTATATCTTAACCTCATTTTACCTTCCTTTCTCAGATTTTTGAACAATGCTTTACAGAAACTTTTTATCTTAAAAATTGAACGTAATGAAGCAAATCTTATATATGTCTGAACCATCTATCAGCCTTTTAATCAATAAGCTACAATTTTTACCCACAACGCTTCTTTGGCCTGTAAATTTTGGAAAACCAAACTCTGAAAGTGCATTGCGTTGTTCCTCTGCCAATGCACGTCTGCCTTCCCGACACCTACCTTGGGGGCTGCATCAACCCACTAATTGTTTTGAGAGTTCTTAAATGGTAGCAGAAATATTTCTAGTACCAGTTAGAATTTTGCCGTAACAGTAGTCTCAAAAACTTAAAGGAGGCCAGAATTTTATTAACTTTTAAATAAGCTGGAGATAAATAGAGGCCTTTTCCTGCTTTAGATGGAAGCAAGAAGAGCACATCTATGCTTCCAAGGAAGCACAATAGAAGAGCACTCATTAATGTGAAATATAATTTTGATGGATTACTTTTAGTAAAAAGTTGACAGGTATCATGTTTTTCATAAGTATGGATCTATAGGATAACAGAGAGAATAAAAACTGAGGAAATCCATAACCGGTCAGCTGCAGCAAAATACATTTTGTTGTGTTCTGAACTCTGGAGGTTAAAGGGCCCAAACCAAATCTCGCTTGGTCAACTGGCATTTCTTTACATCAGCTCAAATTGCAATGATAAAACCAGAATAAAAATTGAACCGATATCAGCAAACACGCTATACAGGTCAATGGGTATTGTACCTGGTAAAAAGTTAGTGCTTCTTAAAAAGAAAAGAAGATAGAAATTACATCCAGTGTGTGGAAGTCCCAGTGGCTGACTATTTTACTAAAAACACCTGTTTAAATAGCAATATTCCTGGTATGGAGGATTACTTAGGAAGTATCACAGTTTCTTCTAGAACCGACTGGAAATACTTTGCAACACATACAATTTACAGACAAGATTACATCGAAACATTTTTCATAGAAAAGACCTTTCCTGTTTTAACATCTAACTCCAAACTACTATAGTATGATCAGCGTTGCCACTCACATCCCTGAGAAAGAAGTTCAAAATTCTACATAACAACCCGAGGGAAACCATTCAGGGAAAAGAAAAACCAGAAAAAACCTGGACTTGCTATGCTGTTTTCTCTGTTCTTCTATCAGCATCTATCACACAAATCAACCAAACATTAGCAGTGAAAAGGATTAGTTGACTACTGTTGGCCATGTCACTCAAAGTGAAGAAAATCAGAGCATATTAACAGACCTTTAGCCAAAAGACAGGAGAGCCACAGCATGGCCATACCAAAATGGAATCCGATTGCTCTATTGAGCCAAAAATGCTCTATTTCAGCCTTATACATACAATAATGTCTTTTACCTAAGAGTGGCTTCAAAACCGATAGCAGAGAAATCCATGTTTGCAGGGAGGGGTACTCCCTTCTTACATGTTTCAGGGGTTACTCAAGAAAAAAATATCCTTTGCTAGCAGTGGGGCCAGCCAGTGTGGAGAACAAGAAAACACAGTGGCAGCTGAAGTCAGAGATCGTTAATGTCAGTCAGCAGTTGGCATATGACTGTTCAGCAGATGAAATGCTGGAGCATGATACAGATCTCCATAAGAAGCAGCTGGCCCAGGGAGAAAAAAAAAAGGGGGGGGTGGGGGGGGAGAGAAGAAAAAAAAAAACAAAAAACCACCCCAAACAAACTTACAATGCAGTCTGCATTTGCAGTCCTATCTTCTGCCACCTTGGTTTCACCATTAGAAGCATCTTATTATACTATTAAGTAAAGATATAAAGCCATGAAACTAATACTGAAGCTTTTAGTGCAGCACCATTGGTTGTTAACGAGATTCAGAAAATCCAGCCTCCATGCAAAAGAACTATAAGCAGAATAATGAAACAGGAAGAACACAAAATACGAAAGAAAATCACCTGGTTGTTAAAAATATACTATATTGTTATTTAAAGAGTAAATAGAAATATATAAAAGTGGAATTGAAACACACACATTTTTCATATGCACTATTCCCATAATGGCTGTAAAAGAAAACTGCAGGCTATAATCTATTTTTCTGAACAAAGGTAGTTTTTGGTTTTGTTAACAGTAAAAAGAACTTCTGTGTCTTTTTCTTAAAAAAAAAAAAAAAAAACAACCAAAAGATAGTTTTTACATAATATCAGGCTATTTTGTTCTTGAGATGGGATGCAGTTCTCTAAAATGAGACCAAAGAGACCAAATTATAACTAACAGCTGCGTTTGGTGCTATAAGGACCAAAGACAGATTTTGTTGTTGTTGTTGTTGCCTGTGTATTTCAAGGCAAGAGACCAGTTCCACTTTGCCTGGATAGAACCACAAAATGGTTAAGCACAGTACAAGGATATTAGCCGTCCTGAACATTTTAATTTTGTTGGGCAGGATTTTTAAGCAAATAGCTATTCTTAGACAACACATCTCATTGAACAGGACACATAAATCCAGGAGGTGCCAGTCGCAGACAGACCAAGTGGTCTACTCCAACTATACATCACTCAAACATGACCCCACTGCTACCCATTGGTACAATACAGAGCTGCAAAAACTGCACAACTTGTAAAAGCTTTCTCTTAAGCTCAGGTTGTTCTTAAATTCATCCTGCTTCCTATCGAGTTACTTCAGTCACCTACAAGGAAACAATCCATGCTTTCTTTGTGTCTGCTCCCCACACCCACTTGCCAACAGCAGTATCCTGTATTTCTCACTCTACAGCTTCCCGACATACCTGGACCAATCTCCGTACTATCTCCGTTACATTAGATGCCTGGTTTGCATGCCGTTCCATCGCCACTCAACTTCTAGGAGTCAAGTACCCCAAACTGAAGCAGTGCTCCTCTCCAAAGGAGAAAATGACTGTTCCACACTGGACATGGCCTGCCCTTTACCCTCTTGATTTCCAGTGAGAGTTTTTCACCTCTCTTTGACTTACCTGATCATTTCCTGCAGATATACAGTTCCTCTCTATTTTTTTACAGTATTGCTAAGAAAATACAAGACAATTCCTATTACGCTGCTGACAATACTATTGCATTCTTCTTCTGTTTTGTTCATACCTCTACATTTCATGAGGAATTATGTCAAATCATATAACTGCCTTACCTACCTCTTGAGATCAGTTAACTAAACGTATAAAAAAAAAAGCCTATCCTGCTGCATGCCTGTACATTGCATAGTGTGCATACTCACATATGCCTCAGAAGTCTAAAGCAGCATGTGAAAGTATAACTAACCTAAAATCAAACTTTAAGAGGTTATAAATTACTGAAAAATGAAGCTGCCAGTATTTTAATTTGAAAGGGGAGGGGGGGATGACATTAAAGTACACATATTAGAATTAAGTTCCTATAAAACTTTGCATCTGTTTAAATCTCCTTTATGCCACTGAACTCTCAGCACATCACTACGCAAGCACCAGAGTTAAGAAAAATAATCCTTTAGCTTTCCTACATCATATGAAAATCAAGTTATATGATAGAAGACAAAAGCCACCTTTCTTCAAAAAGATATTTGTATTGTGTTAAAAAAATCCACATAGATATTTTTTATAGTCACACCAAAACACCCAGCTTTACAAAATTTCACTTTAAAAAGCTGAAGTTACCTCTCTTTGCTACTAAACATAGATCCAAACCTTGACAGCTTTGAATTCCAGCTTCAAATGCAAACATCCTCAGCCATAAGCATGCACAGATTTTGCAGGTAATATAAAGTAAGAACAATATATTGCAATTGAAACTATAATTTGGCTGGAGTGTCTTTTCAGGTTTTCAAGAGTAGAGACAACAAAGCTGGAAGAGAGCAAACAGTCATCTAACCCACCCCCACCTGAAAGCAAGGCCAAAAGCCCCTCCATCTCTCCTAGCTTTCAGGGCAGGTCGTTAGCTGGCTTATTTCTATCACCTGCCACAAAACCAACATGTGATTATTCTTCTCTTTAACTAGGGGAGAAGAAAGGAAAGCATTCATATAAGATAGTATCTAGCATCTATCATGAAATTTTTAATCTATAAGAAAATCAAACCAAACATATGTTCTCCACAGTGATTTATAACTACAAACCTCTTAACCGCAATGAAATAGAAGCAGAGCTACTGGAGAGATAAGTCAGCACCACATAAATCCATGTGAAAGGATGAGAGAGAAAAAAAAAAAATCCCCGCAGGACTCAGTTGTACAATAGAAACTGTCAGCCAAGGTCACTCTTAAGAAAGAGAGCAGCCAAAAAGGAGGTTTTAAATCTCAGTGGGCATTAGCTGAAAGACATACACTGATGTTCTGCAGTGATTTTAAATAGGGCATTCACAAAGGATTAAAAGTATATCAGTCAACTCCATCAAAATACCAAATTTTTGCTAGACGCTCCCTGCACCGATTATTCTCCCATGCAGACGATCAAGAAGTTATTTTGGAAAAGAAATTACAAACTACAGTTTTACAGAAATCATAGACACACAGTGTATAAACATCTCAGCCACAAAAATGGCATTGCTCCTTTCTACTGAAAACATCCAAGAAAGATCAGAAACATATCACACCACTGGAAGAAAAATGAAGGAGCCAACTAAACGCACTGCATTAGAGTTGACAGACTGAGGAGTTGGTTGCAGAGGGAAATCATCACCACTTGATTGCAACTCCTTCTAATTGGCAAAAAACCACAACACCTGTCCCATGGGAAGGCACTTTCTGGACATGCATATGTATACAAAAGCTGACACATACCAGGCCCATTAATCCTAAAAATTAATCAGAAAGAATAAAAAGAGTTTGGGGAGAGAAATTGCAAAAGCATTACTGTTCTTTACTTTCAGCTTTAAGGAAAGCATTAATTTGAGCAAGTGGTTTTGAAATAGAAAAAAAAAAAATCACTCTTCCCTCAAAAATGTGTATGGTACAGACACTACTCTTTTTCTGCTTCACAGCAGCAACATTTGGAAAACTACTTAACCTTTCTATTTTTATCTGGGTGCATTCAAATTACCAATAATGTACAACATGCTGTAACAAAACCACTGATGTAGGGTATAATTTTCCCTCAAGCACATTATCCTAGCTGGTGGCTCAGAAAAATAAGCTGATAAAACAGCAGCAGACATCAATTGATGGATAAAAAGTGATCACAGCTATGTAGAATGTTGCTGCCCAACCTTAAAATCATACAATTAGCCCCAAAATATAAGCAGTAGGACAGGACATACTAACAACCATACATTATCTATGGGGTCATCCTAAAAATTCTCCTACAAACACGTTTTTAAATAGACCATCAGATTATCGCCTCATAATTTAGCTATTAACACACAGATTTATTTTAAAGCCATCACCACGCCTGGTACTTTTATTAAATATCTTCTTCCTTGTCAAGTTCAATCGGGATCTCATCCTAACCATGATGAGCTTTTAATTTTCTGTTCTATTAATAGCAACTTAAAAATAAAATGTTCTCTTTCAAAACTATAAAGCTGTAACTTTCTTTAGGAGCTGCAAGGGGGAAGAGAGATTAATCTTCCTACTCCACATTTCTTAAACTACATTAGCTATCTGCAAATATGAAAAAAAAAAAAATCAAGAGAACAAGTAAGAAATAGGAATTTTCTCTAAGAATACCCTAACTATAACTCTATACAGGGATTTATCATAGCTACAGAGCAGTAATAAGGAGTTATCAACATACAGGAAATAAATACTTTAAGAATTTCCATGTAGGTTCTGAATCATTCTCAGCAACTCTCTTGCCAGTCATCAATAGGTAATAGATTAATTAATGACATAATTAGCTGCGGGATACATAGACTCCTATCCAGCAAAGCCCTTCAGCAGATACTCAAATTTCAGCACAACTGGGGTCCTCATTAACTCCCCAGCAAATGAGGGAAGATAGAAAGTTAGAGATGAGTATCATGGCACTTTGTGGCCATCTGACACGTAAATCAGATGGTTCCAGCTGCTTTTCTTCTGTTGCCTCCTTCAAGTAATGGCAGAAGGAGAAGGTACAGACAAAATCGCTCACAAGCACACTCTAGGGTCTAGTACGGATACCATTAATACGAAGTACACGTGCTGCAGCACTCACTTTTCTCATCGTCTTGCAGTGCTGCTTTTACTTGCAAGAAATTAAATCAGTGATATCAAGTCTTAGGCCATCACTGAAATCGGAGAGCCCTAATACCTGCAGAAAAGCAGCAAGTCAGTAACTTCAGTTCAACGTCCGCTTACACCAATGCAAGACAGGCAGGAGACCAGTGTACACAACCAGCGCTGGAAGGACCTGCGCTTGGGCTTTTCCACGCGTCTCTGACCTGCCTAGCTTCCCAGTTTGCAAGCTGCCTAGTTTTGCTATGCAAACTGGTATACGAGCAAGGCACCGGGTTGCTTTGAGAGGCATTTTCTGTAACTGTCTAAATGCTTGTGACCTTTCTTTTAGGATATGGGCCTTGCCACAGCTATTCAAGCCTATCTTTATCTAAAGATTGGAACACTGAAATGTGTTTTAATGAGGGATAAACTGAGACCATCTGGATGTCTCAGCTGCTACAGAGCATGATTGTTTGCTGATTTTAACCGTGTCTCTTGCAGAGAACATAGACCTGTGTTGCACAAAGTGCACTAGCTCAGCTTGATTTCTCCTTGTAATCAAATGTGTTGATCTAAAATCTATTTCCAGCAAATTACTCGTCTGTTTTGGGAACAACTCCCTCCTCATCTCTTAACCACGGTGATGGGGATAAGCAGAGACAATTGAGTTGAAAAGGTATTTTTGTAAGAGGCTGACAGCGAGCATTCTCAGTGAAATCTTCCATTTTAGAATATGACCACCATTTATTCACACACTACATAAAAGATGCCAAATTTCTGGATGTTGTATTAAGATATTAAGACCTGGAATTTTCTTTTCATTTTTGTTTGGTTTTTTCCTTACACACATTTGGTGTAAAAAATTCGGTAATTAATTTGTCACTTTTGTATGGTGTTGGCATTAGGTCAGTTTGCATTTCTTTATGTGCATTTTTCAATTGTAAAGCTATACTGAGTATTGGATAACTACACTGTTATTAAACTTAAATATATACTCTGTTGATCCTGTATATATTCTCCAAGATAAACAATGACTCTATCTGGGGAGGCAAAGTAACAAAACTACTTTTTTTCTATTCTTTTTTGTTAGTTTAACTTCCCATATATCCATACAGCACGGTCATAAAAGTGGCAGCACAGCACAGATGGAGCAGCAAAAGCCTCTTCCCACAGCTCCATAGAGCACTGCCTTTTTCAATATTACCTAGTTGTTAGATAAGCATCTTAGTTTTACCAATCTGCACCATTTATCTGCAATTACCCAGCAATTTTAGCTTAGCATAAATCTATGATGCTACCAAAGGGGGGCTCTCCACACTACCTGCTGCTCCTTTCTGCCAGCAATGCTAATAAGTGGCCAGCAGTGAGGTGAAAATATCAAACCGCACTTTTATCTGCCAGCTGAGGTCTACACCTGATCATGCAGACTGTAATGCTATGATTTCAGTCTCTCAAGTTGAAACTGTTCTACTTTGTAGGAAAAAAACCTAAAACCACCATATAATTAATAGTCCCGCAAAAGAAAGTGTGAAAATAATTTTATAGACTACTAATTAGAATATTCTCTAGACAGCTGAGAGACTTCTGCTCAATTCTCAAATTAAATAAAATGAATAGGGGACTGAACCCAAACTTCCTATGTTCCCACTGATTTTTCCACGTCAGAATACTACAGGCACTAATGCTTTGTGAAACACTTCAAATTCTAAAAACTTTAGCAAACTTCACAACTACTTTTGAAGAGACCAAAATTGGGTTTGGAGGTGAGGGGAGTGTGTGTTTGTGTGTGTGTGTGTGTGTGTGTAATGACTTCCACCAAAATAACTCAGACAACATGCACCATTAACAATTTTAGATTGAAACATTCTGTTTAAATTAGTTGAAGTGCTGTTAATTATGCATTCACCAGAAATGACACCTTTAACTTCAGATTCCAAGCAGATCTGAAAAATTAAAAGAGTAAAACCAACAACTGTTCTTGTAAGTAGAACTACTCCAGGGATCCTGAGATCTTAGGAAATTTAGCATATTTTTAGCATATTTTTTCTTCACATTTCTTATCTAAATAAAGCATCTAAAAAAAAAATGGTACTCTGTTGATTATACTTCTCAAAAAGTGATCCAACACAGAATGTTCTGGCTTTTGACTATAAAGTGATTATTTGAAAATTGAATCAAGTCTTGTGTTCATTTCCTATCAGAGTATCAATAAATGCCTAAAGGGAATTTTTGAAAGAAGTATCTTGAGACATTGGGAAGAAATACCCCCCCAAATGCCAAGATAGATTGATTACTCCCACTTTTTAAGCACATCTAGTACCAGAGTACAATGCTTTATTGATTTGTTGGGCTCTTAATTCTCTCAGGGATAAATGCTGCTACAGAAAAATCAGTCGGTTACTACAATATTTTGATTTCTACTTCTAAACCAAAATGGTTTTGGTAAGTCTCTAGATTCTCAATGTCACAACTAAATTTTAAATTCACCCATCATGAATGATCATCACAGATTTACTAGAAAGCCACGTCACTTAATCTGACACCAAGTCCACAAATATTTGACAAGTAAAGGATTCTAAAAGAAATGTATTACATCATTATAGATGTGGATACATCTACAAGTGAACCAATAAAATTAAATCTCTCCCTCTACAGGTAGAAGTGGTAACAAGGAACTACCCATATTTCGTCACAGGTTCTGCAAGATCCATGTTAGTGTTGAACATGTCTAAACATAGCTAAAATCAGTAATATTATTAATCATCTGTAATATGTTGTGTACAAGGTGTGCCAATTTAATACAATTAAGTCTTAAACAATGGGATTTCCATGATTAATCTTAGAGCACTGGGTGACTCAAACCCCCTGCATTGACTTAATACCTGAAATCTGCAAGTAAACAAAAAATGTAATCCAGTTGTTTCCAAGGTTTTCATGCTAATCAAATCCTATATCCAAGAGAAGCAAATTCACACCTCCTGACAACAGATTTGTTTTTCTTAGTTATGTTTTGTGGACCCATCTGAAATAATTCACACATCAGAGACTTAAAATCACTATGCTTCTAATAATTTTAAGCAATCTCTGAATCTGTTTTTTAAATCAGAAATCTTACAGGGATAGTAGTCCCTGCCACAGTCTCCAGAATAATGAAAGGAAATTGTCAATTCACCAACAACTATCTTTGCATGTTTGAATACAACCCCTAAAAATAAAAATGTAAGCTTATCTCAGAAAATTAAGCAAAACTAATCAAAACATAACCCACGTCTCTGATCTGCACGCACCTAACCCACATGCTATCACAAAATGCATATCTAGTCAGCTCCTGATTTCAGTAAGCAACTCAGCCAGGCTGTGGATTAACAAGATACCACCTCTTGCTACAGCCTATTTAAACCTGGTGCTCTCTATATAAATCAATGCAAAGGTTTTATAGGTGAGCATTTTAAATAAACACAGCGTTATTCACATATGTTCGTGTGTCTATTGTTTTGCCGCCTTTGAAAATGAACAGAAAATATTTCCTCAGATGTATTCCTTAATAGCCTGATGTTTATCTTGCTTTTTGTAACTTCTTGCAGGAACAAAACTTACCAAGTTCTAGCATAACCATTTAAAAAAATACCTACATTCCCACTGGCAAAAATTATTTTTAGCACTTGGGAGTCTGCACCTGTGGAAATACAATGACTAGAACAGACCCATTTCCATTTCTGTACAGCAGCTCAAGTGACCTTCAAGAAATTATACAGATAGTAAAAATGTACATCTACCATCCAAACTTATTTAACCATTTTTTCTAAAGCTGCAGTTCCCCAGTGTCTTCCTGTGACTGTCAAAAGCGCGTACACCTCATTTTAACAGACTGAAAAACATTCTTGTAGCACTCTGTGTACTCATGCTCTTCATTTACATCACAGTCAAAACGCAATGACACAAGAAAATCTGTGTGTATGCTCCTGTTTATCTGTTTCTCTGGTTGACCTGATCTGCCACTTGCAAGCACATAGGAACGACAGCTTATTTTCCGAATCTGTTTACCCCACTGTCATTCAAGATGTAGTACGATGCTTAAATAGGCAACAGTCAGATTAATATAATTGAGGATGCAGTTCAGAGTAGACAGGAAGTCATGCCGGAATTGCAAAGCGCTTATTCTCTTATGATTAAAACATCCCCAGGGTTGTATCAGTGTAAAGATGCACCCGAATCAGAAATGCACAGAAGCCAGGGGACCAAAAGATGCGAGCTTTTCCTTTTCAGAATAGCTCACCAGTTTGAAAGGAAGAAACATGAATCACGCAAAGATAAGTTGCCATTTTAATTGCGTAAGAAACACTGGTGCATTTGTCATTTCTTTTGACAGATTTTTTTGCCAGAGTCACATTATAACCAGAGCTAAATTTCTATTGCATAAGACATTTCATGCACCAGAATGAAATCCCAGCACGCACATACAGAAAACCTCTTAAATAGTCTATTTTCTTTTACTCCAGTGATACATGCCTCTCTGCTATTCCAGAACAGATTAGAAAGACTGTCCAAACACAACACAAGAAAAGCAAATAAGGGACAAATCAGTGAGTGAAAAGGAGTTAAAGTCTGCAGCACCATAGGACTGACTACCAAAACATAGATTTCTTTGTACTAGCATCGCTATTCACAGTACAGGAAAAAAAAAAAAAAAAGCTATGCAGATTACAGGTGGCATCCTCCTGTAGAGATTTGAACATTGTTATCACAGATGGCACAGTAAAAAGTAGAGTAATGTTGCCGGTGTATCCATTTTCCGAAGTCTTTCAGTCCATTTTCACTTAAGCCATTTAGTATCCCAGCACTACAAATCCGAAAGAATTTCATTTTGAATCACTTGTCCTCACTCACAAATTGCCAAGAAAGCCTGCAGAATAGTAACACAACGAGTAAAGTTTCAGTGGTGGAAAAGGGCTTATCAAAGGATACCATACCATTACATGCAGTGCTTCACAGGTCTAACAATGTCTGAAAGCAAAATGTCCGTAGGCAGAAATGCCGTGCTGCAGCTAGAACTGCGCGACAGCTGCATCTTACCAGCTGATAACCACTAGCTTGGCGTTAAAACTTGGTACAATGATTTAAGTGACATTTGCCCTAGAAATGAGCCCTCCAACTCATACTAAAGCACACAGGAGTCACCAGTGGAATAACACACAGAAACTATTTCTGTATCTGTGCAGAGTTGATCTTTGCCTTTTTTCTAGCCTAGATTTTGATTTCCCTTAAGTGATCAGTGTTGGCCTAATTCTACTCCCATTTACATCAGTTGAAGCTTTACCATCAACTTCAAAGAAAATGGATTTAAGCCAATATAGTTCATTTTGATAAATTCTACTTTCAGAGAGAAGGACCTCTGCTTCTTCATCAGAGGATAAGATGATATATTTTTACAACAGGCTCCACAGCCAGATGACATTGCTATGCCCTACATTCCCATTTTGGTTTTGAGCAACACTGCAGTTTTGAAGCAACTCCTACAACCATCCCTTTTTATAGTGTGTTAGTTCAGTTTGCAGAACAGCTTTGGTGCTCATGAACTAAATTTCTTTTGGAGGAAACAAAGCGGAAGCCCCACTGCAGGTTCACACCAAAAGCATTCAACACACAGAGATCTGAAACAATCCCAGGTCTTTGGAAAGCTTTCAGTCACACGTAGTGAGCACTTTCAGTCCAAAGGCTCAGACTAAATCTAGTTCAACATAAAACCTGCATAGATACAGGGGCCTCAACGCTGATTGCTTCAAGCTATTGATCTGCTTCTAATGCACCAAATGACTTGCTGATATAGACACATTTCAGACTCTAGTTCTACTTCTTACCTCTATAATCTTTTTATTTCCCGTGCCATCCTAAATAATTCACTCAGCATTACTGATGTTGACAACCTTCTGTGTCTTATCCCCAGGTTTTTATTTAAATTACATAGATTTCCATTTTGGATTATGGCCTGAGAGCTATGCCTCCCTCTTACAGGGAATTGACTCTAATTGTTTAAAATTCTCTCCCAGACTTAACATTCCAAGACACTTTTAGACATGAGATCATTTGTTTAGCAGTGCATTAACCAGCAATTTTACATCAAGAAAATTTCTATTTGTAAACAAGTGTTCTGTAATGTCTTAGCTTATGCATTGGGCATAAGAACTATAGTCCAACTTAGGTACCTGCAAATCCACTATCAGAATAAAATATTGAAAGGGAACGCTACAAAAATAGCCCTTCAAATAAGGGTCAAAATTTCAAAATCAAATTACTTATCTAGCAGGAACAGCAGTATTTTAGGCTTTTCAACTTTCACAGAAGGAAGGACCATTACGTAAGGTACATTTGCAAACACTACAATGGTAGTGAAAGGAGTTCTACTGAAAGACTCGTTTAATAAAAATCTTGTCAGAGAAAGAGGGACCCCAACATAGCACATCACAGACACTTAACAGGAGGATAAGTCAGCAGCTGCTGTTAGTGCAGTTCAAATATTTCAGGCTTTATCCAGCTAAAATTCCCCTTTAACAATTATATGCTAAAAGTCTTGGAAAGCTCCTGTCTGAAGGCGTATCTCACTCTGCCAGCAAGCTGCCTCTGTAAACAATGATTTATTTTAATCCCCTCCCCTTTTTTTTTTTGCCCCACACCCTGAGACTAGGACAGAAGTCTCTTGACTCCAGATCTCTGGCTTCAGAACCGACCTGCACTCTGATCCCACTCCGACCTAGGCTGGCTAATCCCTACCTCTGCTCTGCCTGTCAATCCTATCCACTAAGGCCTTTGAAGGATGAACCGAGGCATCTGTAAGGCCACAGAATTATAGTGAGACTTCCCCTAGCAATTTTCCTTTTAACAAGGAGGGAGTAGCAGTTACCTACTAGTTTTTATCCCTGTAACCTTAATCAGCCCACCCTGCATTTTAGAATTTAACCTGCATTTAACCTTCATGTTAATTGAGTATAAGTTTTATCATAGCTCATTTTCTTCTTTTTCCACAGTTCCCCCTCAGATATAGGCCGTTATCAAGATGATTATCAGATGTATTGTTTACCATTTTACGGTGCATCCCTCATTAATCCCACTGCAGCATAATTCAGCTAAAGGAAGGTGACACTTCCAGGAAGGGTGCTTTAACAACAGAAACATTAATTAAGAAGCTCTGCAATAACACTGCAGAAACAAGTGTCAAACTTCTTGCATAGCAAGAAGTACGCGGACTCAAGCAGTCAAGATTAAGTCAATATTTTTTCTTTATTACCCTAAATTTTATATAATTTCACACAGTAAATGGAAAACTAATCTAGAAATTTGGGGCAGGTCACTTACCACTGTTGCAAGAAACTCCATAATAATTTCTAAAATGGAAGAACTTGGGGACTACACCTGTAACGTTTTTTGCATTCCCTACACAGGACAAGATTGTGCCACTTTCACTCCTCCTCTCCTGTTTCTGCAACTTCCACTCTTACCTGTATGAATTCCACCAACTGGAATCAATTAGAGAGAACAACAGAGAATCACAAATCTGTCATGTAAAAATATAAAAACATCAAAAAGGATGGCAAGTCAACCACACTGAAAGCATAACCTCCCCTAATAACTGTTCAGCACGAACTGCCATTTCACATCAGCGTTCCAAGACTGCCAGAGGACCCATTGGCTCCACACCACAACCCTTATAGAGGTCCCATCAGACTAAGAGTTGTATGTGACTCACTAAAACGCAGGCTCAGACTTGCATGCATTTCTACTCTGAAAATTAACTTCAAATCAAATGTATCTCTCTCTTTTTTACCTTCTTAACAAAACCATAGGATAATTTAGGTTGGAAAGGATCTCTGAAGGTCATCTAGTCCAACTCTCTGCCAACTTCAAATGTGGAACAGCCTGCGCAGGGTCATGCCCAGCTGAGCTCTGAATATCCCCAAGGATGGAGATTCCCACCCCTGTCTGTGCCACTGTTCCCATGTTGGAACATCCTCCTAGTGAGAAAGTTCTTTATATTTAACCAGAAATTCCCATACTGCAACTTACATATATTACCTCATATCCTTTTGCTGTGTACCTCAGAGATGAGTCTAACTCTGCCTTCTTTTATAACCCTCCACTGGCTAACTGAAGAAAGCAATAAAACTAAATCCACCTAAGCCATCTCTTCTCCAGACTGAACCACCCCAGCTCGCTCAGCCTCTCCTTGTATGCCACGTGCTCCCTACCCTGGTGGCCCTTCACTGGACTTCCCCCAGTTGTCAGTGTCTGCCCTGTACTGGGGAGACTGAGACCGGTCACAACACTCCAGATGCAATTTCACAAGTTTTAAGCAGAGGGAGGAAGTTAAAAAGAGTGGAGTTGACAGTTATTAAAAAGTTTTAGTGACCAGATTTTGGCTCAAGCATCATATACATAGTATTTAAGTTCTACCTGCCATACCAAATTGCTTTCATTGCTTATACAACACCATCATTTATCCAATACCGCTGAGAGTAAGTGAAGAGTTTGGATATAATTTGTCAAAGTGATTGGGAATAGAACTTCATTTTCAGAATCAAGGATAAAGTTTCACAATTGGCACGGGGGGGGGGGGGACGACCCACCATTTCAAATATAATGAAGCACATCCACTTGATCAAAAAACTAAACCTAGACTGGATTTTCAGAGACATATTTGAACCTCAAGGTCAAATGTTGCAAATAAAGATTAACTATGTTTCCCACATACAGGATTAGCCACATAAGAGAGATGCTTTTAAAAACTGTTTTCCTTCAGTCCACAAAATATTGGAATTGAGGGACGTAACTCCCATCAGTGAAGGAGTTTGATACATTTACAAATCTTCATTCCCAATGCTATCAAGCCAGCCTTGCTAAAAATAATTAAATTTGATTGTCAGAAAAAAACCCCAACTGTTTACTAGCTTTAGCAGGTTGTATAAATCCCCAAAATATTCAGAGGAATACTGATTTCTGCTATATTGGAAGTTTTACAGTATATGAGTGAATGCAATACCTAAAACTGAACATGAACATTTACGGTCAAAGTAAGACACTATCAGATCATTAGTTTTAATCATCTATACCTTTGTTTCATAAATACAATTTGAAAAATGAGGCTTTGGTAAAGGCATATACAGACAAACAAAAGCATATTAGAGCAGCATGCAGAGATTATTAACTCAACTAGCTTTCCAAAAACTGAAATTTATCCAGAGGGGCGCTGCTGGGGAAAGGTCTGAATATGCACTAAGAGGTAGGTAGGAATCATGTAAAATGGTGGACAAACAAAGGACCAAATCAATTAGTACTTCAGTGGAGCCACAATATTAAGAAAGAGAGAACTTGTGCATGAAGTCAGTCTCTCTGATGTTTAACCAAAATAAAATCAGCACACATCTAGAAAAAGCAACACGGAGGCAGTCGGCAGCACAGATAATAAGCAGTAGCATCTCTTAGCACAGAAAAGGATGTTAATTTAGCTGTTAAATGTCTTACAGCATTATCTCATACTCAGCAGGAGTGATGCAACTCTGTAGCATCTTTGGAGATGTCGTTTGTGGAAAAGGGAAGACGGGGACTGTCAGTGGCACCAGTGGAGGCACTGCTGTCATACCGTGTGTCAAGGAACACAGACAAGCAGAAAAACTGGAGAATGAAGGAGTCATGAAGTGTCTGAAGAGAGCAGAAGCTCTTAAACCTTTTCCAAATAACTGTGACCCAACAGAGAAGATAGGGAAAGACTAGTATTGATAACAAGCCTTCACCGTGGAATTCAGATGAAAGAAAATCTATTGATACAGCTTTGTAGCATGGCTTTCCCATGCCATCTCATGTTACAAACAAGCATCCTCACTTCTGCTTCTCAGATACCTATATATTGCCAAAACTTGCCAGGCACAGAGTAGTTTGGCTGTCTTGTCCAAATGTGAACATCATTTACAGCTCACCTGGACAGAACCAGCAAAAATGAAAAAGGCATTTGTTACCGAGAATGGAGCTGTCTGACTAGATGGTGATTCAGGAACACTTACAGTATTTTAAAATTTACAACCTGCTAACCGAATATCTGTGTATATTCAGATGAAATGATTGGGCAGTGGAGTTCAGAGCAGTAGTCTTTTAAAGGCAAATCCAATTACGTTTGGATTTGGGCAACTTAAAGTCACCCAAAGTTTCAGAAATAATGACTAAACAGCTTTCTAAGGCACTCTGAAACAAATTTTCTGTTATGATGCAGATGGATTTTGCAACACTTACAAATCCCATTAGCAGCAATGAGAACTGTAGGACTTGATCCACATGATGCATTATCATTGAAATGTTCCCTATTTAATTAATAACGAAAATGCAAACACTCTTTTCAGTTGATTTTTACAACATTAAATAGCTTACAAATTGTTCCACAGATGCTTTTACTGGTGCACATGGGCTCCAACACTTAAGCAAAATCATTCCTTCACCTCAGCTGAAACCTCGGCCCTTAATTAGCAGCAACTGTTAAGAACTGACATTTCCCTTGATACTAACAGTATACCTTCCCCACAAAAGACTATCATAATTCTTTGGGAGTTTCATACCTTCACTTAAGAAACTAGGCAATTACAGCTTGCTCATGTTCCATTTTGTGGCTCCAGCAGTTTTCTTAACCTTGAGAAAATTTTGCATCATTATTCTAATTACAAGAAGTGGGAGTACCCAAAATCTTTCCAACAAAGAAACGAAACTGAGATGGCAGATGCATGAAATTTTGTACTGCAAAATGACAGAAGGGGAAGTAATGAAATACTAGAACTGTCACTTACCCAGGTAAGAGTCAGCTGTTGTAAGTAAAAAACTACATTCTTTTAAACTCATTCAGGTATTGCTACATGGACACCAAGTATTTATTCTGTTACAAAATAAAGCTACAGTAACTTAATTGTTTCTTTTAAAAAACAGTTGCCACTCTAACGGGAAGACAAACAGCATGTATGCGTTTGTGATACATTTTAAAACCCCAAACCCAACAAAGGAAAGTTTTCCCATGTGTCCTGACACACCATCATACATGAAAAATGCATGCAGTTTCCTATTTAGTTTACACATTAGATTACAGGGCCGAATGCGATGGCTGGGTATTTAAATACCCTACGAAGCCATTTACATTTACAAGAGAGTTGCCTCCTGAGGCAACTGTGGAACCCAATATGCGGAAGTCCTAGATGCCATAAAGACTATGGAGCAATCACTCCCCAAAATTTTGAGGACAGTGAAGGAGTTTAACATTTTAACAGCTTCCTGTTTCAGTCCTCAAATTTATTAAGGTCTCTGTGCTAGGAAAACTAGAAAGTTTTTATTCAAATAAAATATATAATTACACAGGATTTTCTCAAGTATAGGAAACTTCAGTGAAATCCAGTAAGAACCTTACATGCATACCTATTCTAGATGGGCAGAAGTGAGGTATCACAGTGATCTCTTCCATAGAAGAAACCTTTGGATATATATGCAATCAGAGATGTCTTAGCACATATTTAAAACACAGAGTAAATTCAGGTTTCAATCTTTCCTCCAGAACGCACAGATTTCTCTAAACTGTACTTGGGTAACCTCTTATATAATCCCAGGACTTCCCTATTTTAAAATACATATGAAATATTCTGAGTTTGAGTACAGAGATAACAAAGTAGTCAAACAAATCTGAATGCTTCTTAAACGCAGCACTTTTTTCTTTTGACAGCTGCCTGAGAACAGAGGGTATGGGGAACTGTTCCTCCTTTAAATTTAGCTTCAACCTCTGCGGAAATTCCTTCCAGTGCTCCATCGTCTGCTGCCTGGTCCTTCCATTCAAAAGGCAAGGGACAATGAACCCAATCTGGCTGACCCATTCTCATGACTACTTATTAGCTTTGTAGCTACAGGGAAGTTACAGAAAGGAAAAACTGAACACACTTCTAAAGAGAAAACACAATTTATTTCCTTTACTTCTAAGACTAGGAAGATTTTTCTATCTGTACTAGTGCTCATCCCCAGAAATGGGACAGCCGGGTGCTGTAGCAGCCCTGTATTTCACATCTTTTTCTCGTAAGATGAGAGGCAAGTACTGGTACTACCCCAGACAGATGCAGTGCCCTCAGAGTCTCCGTGAGGCTCTGGAGCTGCACAGGTATCTGGTTGACATGGGATTTTTCTGAAATTAGAACATTGCCCCATTTTCAGTAAAGCCTCCAAGATTCCAGGGTTGTCCCTGTTAGCAAGGACACTCCTTGAAATTAGGACATCTGATAACCTTAAAGAAGGAGGGTAATTAGTCACATCTCTGCAACCTTTTCTCCTAAAGAAACAGTGATAAAAGTAAACTCCTATTAGAATATCATTAAATGCATTATTATGCAATGCTAGTTACATAACCATGCTTTACCAACTTCGGGTATTTACAGGCAGAATTCAGTTTTACAGACTTGCCCAGATATGAACATTTTTTAAAGTATGGATTGTCTCTCTCAGAGGGGATGAAAAAAAGCTTTGCTCTTAGATACATTTCTAGCTAAACTGATGAATGGCAGATTGTCTGCCAATATTTCAGATGCAACTTGAATCCTTAAAAAAAAAAAAAAAAGTCTCTTTTAGAATCCCTTTTCAGCTAATTCCTTTCAGAGAAGTTATAAATTTCATATAAGTATTTGCAAATCCAAATATATCACCCTATCCAGACATTCAGTACCATTTGGATTTCAGCTAAAACTGCACTGTGACTCTATTCAAAATTCAAGGATAAGCAAAATTTGACTACATAAAACATGACAACTTGCAAAACGTTGCTGTATTTTATCAAAAATAATTCTGTAATCTATTTTCCTGTACCCCTACTTCCAATAGGGAGCAGGAATAGTGATGCATTCCATGTTCTACTAAAACAGTGAGTCTAATTTTACTCATTTAACAGGTTTAGTTTGTTCAGAAACAAATATTGTAACCTCCAAAATAAATATTTGAATATTGTGCTTATTTGGTGTCTAAGCTCAAGTTAAAGACAAATAAAATTCACACCTATTATATGGGTCTGAAAGTAAGAAAAGAATGAAACATCAGTGCATGTGAAATTCTGACAGGGCAAAATCTGGTCCTGAATGCATTTGTAACAGATTATGTTTAAATAGAAAGGATGTAAATTTTCAATATAGAAATCTATGCAAAGTACAAGCATTATTATATAAAGTTCATTAGTAAGCTGCTTTTTATCTTTCCAAATATTTTCTTGTAATATTGAACATTTACTGTTATCTATTAAATTCATCCCAAAACATTGCATTTGTAATGAGCTAAAGTACACTGTGTGACAACTGTTAATGAGAATATAAGCAGCTGATTAATATTTCAGGTACAACATCATCACTAGGTAATAAATCCTGCAAAAATAGTAATAGTTTAGTTTTTCTTCTACATACATGGTTCTATTATAATGAATCATTTCTATTATCATACTTTCTAAAATTAAAACATAGGGGACGTTTTCAAAGCAATTATCATCATTTGCCTTCTGGCTGTGCAAACTAATAATGGACATTCTCTCTCTTACAAGCCCACATATCCGCCTTATGACTTAAAAGTAACTCAAGTTGCTCCTTGTTATACACGCTGCTTGTGCACCCTCCCTCAGAACACAAAATATTGTTTCGACAGCATAAAATCATCCTGACGGATAGCAAAGCGTAGCAAGAAAGTTACCATGAAAAGCAGTAGTCTCCCGTACCTGAAATTCTCCAACCACTGGGATTGTATTACTGAACCAAGAGATAAATTATGCAAGTGAGACACAGCTCCCCATGACAGCAAGAAGGCACAGATGACCATACTACGATGTACTTACCTACGACTAACTCCCGAGTGGTCTGAACATGTGCTAGAAAGGACACACCTTTCCTTTAAGGGGAGCACTTTCTCTCCACCCCCTATAGATTTCTCTCTCTCCTCCCTTCTCTCTCCCTCTCCCCCTTCCCAGCCGACTGCACACCGTCTTGAGGAAGAGAGGCAGGAGAAGCACCGCACTCCTGAAAGCAAAATACACAGCGCAGGGCAACACAAAACACGGAGGAGGGAACAGGAGTAGGTAGTTGCTTTTTTTATTAACAAATCTTGAAAAATAGAACTAGTTTTCTACAGTTGTCCATTCCCGATAATTTAAACTGTCTCTTGCGGAATTCACTAGTTTGCAGTAGAAGACAACAAAGAAAGGGGACCGCGGGTTTCATTTGCCCTGTCAGTTCCTGTGTTCCTAATTTTTTAATGCACCATGCCTACTCAAGAAAATAAAGCCTGGGCTTTGTGCACACCTCAGGCTATTGAGCCAGGGAGAAGACAGCTCTTTACTCACAAAACAAAAGCATGTGCAAAATTAAGCAAAACAAGATCCACTGAAGTTAGAAGCACTTAAACCAGAAATAATGACTTTCAAAAACCACTATTAGGAAATGCTACTGAAAAGGCAGGAAGCTATTAGAGTTCCAACCACTGCTGCCAATTTGCACTTATTTATTTAAGTATTTTATATGAAATGGAAGACTAGTAGCAAAGAAAGTCTTCACACCAAACCCAGAATACCACACCAGTTATCTGTTATGGAAATATTCTAGGAAATAAGAGGTAGTGGATTAAACGTGATCAAGCAGAAGGTGAAACCGAATCCCAGCCTCCCTCACTCTGAATCCCTCAACCACTAAAACATTACAAAAGAGGGGAGGCAACTAAGTCACTGTTCCTATTTCTCAGATTCTCTTCAGATGTTTCGACACCATGTGTAAGCCTAGCTCTCTATTTTGGTCAAACCTGACTAAACGGAACTGTAACAGGTTTTTTCCATGATAAATACAAATATATTGAACTATTATTCTCAAATTAAAGCTTGGAGGAAATAAAGGAAAGGAGAAAAGGGAAAGAATGTTCTTAATAGCTTCAGTTTTAAAAGACATCCACACAAAAAAAAGTGAGCCAAGTAGTAGTAATCCACATTAAAAAACAAAAACACCCACAATATTTTTTATGGGAGAGACAATATATAGATGGATATTTATACACACACACAGAAAGTTCATATTGGTTATATGTCTGTTCTAAACATCCATCATTTACTCCTTGTTTCTCCTCACGTCAGAATGCACCTGAACAACAAATTGACTAGTGCATGTGCATACGCCCAAAGAGGTTCAGTTCTACAGAACAATCACATCATACTGTTTTAACATTAAACACTAAGCTTTCAAACCCCATTAATTTCTCACAGATAAACATTCTATCCCGTTAATAAAAGACAGAATTATGATTACAAAAAAAGACTTATAAAATATCCAAAAGAAAGCAAACTTTTAGTGCCGCTTTTTAAAATTATCCTCCAATTATCTCAGTAAAAGTTACTATATTTTAATGGTGCTAATTATGTTTACCACTGTCACACTATGAAAAAGTGATTAAACTAACTGCTGATTCTTTTCCATTACAGATCTTTGTATCTGTAAAACATAACATTTTCCCCTATAGGCCTAATAAATATTTGTGATACAGTCTAGAAGAATTATACTTTTGTATTTAAAAATTAGGATTGTTGGAATTTTACCTTAGAAGATCAAATCCTATGAGTTAATGGGTTCTTGACCAATCAGAATTTAAAGTAGTATTTCACATGGACAGACCCTCCATAACAGACAGTTGAGGTGAAGAACAAACAGTCCCAGATTCTTGGGTTTATGAGTGTAAAAAGAGACTCCAAAAAAAATGCTAGAGATAGCTTCACCGAACTACTAAAATAAATTGTTAAAATCTAGGTAATTCAAACACTTAAAAGTATTACAGAAACAAAATATGGCACTATACAACCTGTTCAAAATGTACATTTGAGGCATGCAAATGATCCAAAATAAAACAAATTATATCTTAAAAAGAAAGCAGTATGTGCAACATCCATAAAATATTTTTCTTAAGCACTAAGAAGAAATTTCTGTTAGTAAGATGACTCATTTCTTAACTCAAAGTGATAAATATATTAAATATCTATTTGTTAGGACTCAGCCTAAGTACCTATTTAAAAATCATGGACTTTTATTCATATTTCATGTCCAAACAAGAACTTGAGCAAGAAAGCACTGAAACTGTAATAAATTGCTGGGTTTCATATTCTTACAAGTCCAGAATGTTATAGCAAGTCTGCCTTTTAAATGGCAAAATTAAAATACACATTAAGCACATTTTCTTAGCGGTGTCCTGCAAGTATTCTACACTGATTTGACTAAGCATTAAAAATACAGGTGTATCCTGAAATATACTTACAATTCTGTCTCATAGCTACTTACACTCCAACCCAATTTCTAAAATTACAGCATATTCTGTTAATCAAAGCTGTTTGCTCAGCAACACATTTCCATGCATCCATAAGAAGCTCCACTCACTCCACGCAGCGAAACTTACAGTTCATTTCTAACTGGTTTTGCTGAAAAGTAACTCTTTGATTTATCAAGGATTTGCACATATTGTACAGCATACTATGGAGCTTATTTAGAGCAGACAAAAAGTAACCAATAAATACATTACACAATTATTCAAAGCCCAAATGGCACTGTGACCTGCAAAAGTACATAGTGCACACAGCACAGTCAGCCAAAAATGCAACTGTGTCCATACATATGAACAATGAGTCATTGGAGTTAGCGGGGGGAAGAGCATATCAGTAGTTGCTCCCACACTGGCAAAAGGTAACTGTCACTTCAAAGCAAACACTGTTGGCACTATAATGTTTATACAAATAAATAGTTTTTCATCTAATTCCCATTTTCAAGAACAGAAGTGTTTACTAGTAGCCATTCTGAACCTGAGCAGAGGAGTCTAAATTTAAAGAGTTTAAGTAACTTATTTACCTTACCATAACGATACTTTCCATTCTGAATAACTCTGAAATTGTTTTATCTACATTGATAGAGAAATAAATGTCAATTGGGGTGGGGACTATTATTTATTTATTACTACTGTGATCAAGTCAAAAAGCCAAAAATCTACACTGGCGCGTGCTTAAAAATTATAGAAACAAAATGACAGAAGTTTCGCTCACAGGGTAGGAACTGGACATTCAAGACCATTCCAAGGTATTACTTTAGGAAAGTCACTTTTGCCACTGCTCTAAAATTTGCATGAAGCTTAGAGTAACTGAATGTTATCTTCATATTAGATTATAACAATCATCTTTGTTAGCCAGATATATACACATTTTCCTGTACATAAATTTAAGTTACTGGCCTAGATAACTTTCGTAACAGATAGAATATTGTTTCTCGTCCAAGTAGTTTGTAGGAAATCTGTAACTATAGCACCAGATTATTTTAAGAGGTCTACATAAGATAAGATACAGTAAGTTTATACAATATGACAAATCATTGTATCAAGGCATATATACAAGGTTAAAGGAGAGAGTATAATTTCAAGGAACAAATAAAGAAGAACGGAGATGATGGAAGGCCAGCGGGGGGGTCCTGTTGCTGGGGGGAAGGGCACAACCACCACTAGTTTCTCAAGCCATAAAATACTTCCAACTTTTGAATTGGATTTTTCTTTATAGGAAATCAGAAGGCCATTTTCAGCAACATTTTAAAATGTACAATCTCATTCAAAAAAATACGCAAGAGAAATAAGAACTAAATGAATCACAAAACTAGGAAGCAATGAATTTGGCAAAGGGTAATAGAAAATGGAGGCCACCTTTACCGGTATTTCCATAAATTTAGCTCTGTGGTTTCAAATTTAAGAACAAAACAGTTCATTTAAAAGAACATTTAAAAGAAACCAGGATTTTTTAACAAAAACTCTCTACCAACAGCCTGAAATAAAAAAGTGGGTTTGATGAAATCAATACGATTGTATGCTTTACAGCTTGAGAGGTGACCTTTATATCAGATCTTCCATTTCTCATCTTCTGAATAATTTTGCTTACACCAATTCTCTGCAAGCAGAGTTGAAAAGGGTGCAAGAACTATGAATTATGAAAAAAGCTACTAGGTAGGCACCACAGAAGCTAGTGACCTTATGAAAAATCACCTCCTAGCTCTGCATCTAATAAACGAGTGTCTGTTGTACCTCAGTATTTCACAGACATCCAGACATCTCCCCGAAACAATGTGCTACAGAACCTGCACATGTAAAGGAAATTTGACCTCACCTACAGAAAGGTAAAAACAAACTCAACTCCACAGATTTTTTGTGCTATTGCAGCAGTACCTAAGACGTACCACTGCAGCACATTTTTTAGATGTATAGATAGCAACTGAGCAGTAATATTTTATGAAGGTGTCAACTTACTGCCCCAAAGGTAACTGGTAAGTGCAAGACAGGCATTGTGTCTCCAGACTTTAAAGACAATTGCAAAAACCTATAATACAGCGTTGACTATCATTATAACACAAATTAATGTACAAACACAAATGTTAAAAACCCTACATCTTTATGCAGGTTGAATGTATTTCGCATCACGGATGATACCCCCAAAGTCAGTGGTATGAGGAGGTATTCACTAAATGGCCACACCTTCAGCAACAGCAACTTCTTTGCAGTAGTTTGAAAAGATGATTAGGAACTGAACCAATAGATGTTACGTGAGAATAGGGCTTGGGGAGAAATTTTTTTGTCATAAACTTAGGTGCATAAGCAAGACAAAACAGTTTCTAGCAATGTATCAGTTTGAACCCATTAAGGGGCAGGCCCCAAAATTTGACCTAATGATATCTTCGTTATTTTTTATTAATCACTTGCTGTTAGCAATTTTCAAGGCAGAATAATACAAAGGAATAAAATGGGAACAAACTGAATCTATTTCATAGTCTCTATCATCTACACCCATTTCTTTTATCTGTAAGACCGTCCAATATCCATATTTGGTTAGTATCAAATCAAACATTTTCTCAAGTAACTTTATTAGTCTGAATTCATCCAAATGCATCTGTCATGGCAAACCCTTCCGTAATACAAGAACAGATTTTCTGCTTGAGAAGAAAGTTTCAAAAGTAAATGTTTTCTACTTTTCAAGGCTCTGTAAAACATTTTTTTCAGAAGAGCCACACAGTCTTTTTAAGTAATTCATCTGCTTTTTAAAGAGGTAGAACAGTGGACGCCTAAGTTGCAAAACCCCTTTCAACCTCAGTAAATTATCATTTAATTACATGCTATGTTAGATCTGCTAAAGCATTTGTGTACTTTTGTGCTCAGACTGTTCTCACAGTCTGAATTCATCCCCCACCATGTTTTTTTTCCATAATTATGACGAAGAAAATATACAAACTATAATAAGACTGTCCCAAATATTTGACCAAAACACAAACACAGCTTTAAAAATATCCTCTTCTCATTTAAGGACTACTAATCCCAGATAACAAACCTTCTCTAGAAGGAGTTAAGTAGGAAGTTCCCGTAATTTACATTTTAAAACTGTTATACTCCAATCCCAACTACAGAATCAGCGCCACATGCACATATATACATAATATACTCATATACCAGAAAATTCAAAGTGAGACTCTATTTTCATAAGCCGAACACAAGCAGGGCTCATCTGGGTTGAATATGTAAAAATCAAAGATACGTAAGACACCTGATAGAAATTCTCCTGTGCTAGCACCTGAGAAGTCAGAAGACCCCCATGTAATGCACAGCTCATCCAGCCTAGATTTACAAGAATAGCTGGAGCAGTGTAAACTGTTGAAAGCTTTCAGATTCCTCTCACAGCTTTTAGCAGCCGTAGAAGACATGCAGCTTCCAAAGCTGATAAGCCCTGTAATGCTAACTTGCAAACAAACATCTCCTAAGAAACTTAAACAGTAGCTACTCACTCAACGATGACGTAGTCTGTTCAGTTAAATGAACACAGAAAAGTCAGTCTGCATTTTTTGACATCTGCTTTGGTTTTGGTATGAAGTGCCAGTTGCATTATAAGAAAGAAATCCTGACCTTTGTAATGAGAAAAAAAAAAAAACCAAACCAAACCTCACAGAATAAAAAACTAAGCCAAACTTTTTAATAAATCATTTAGCAAAAGAGAATTTACAACTGGTTATAGTACTGGTAATTACACATCTCAACATACATGATGTCCAGAGAAGTATGTTTTGCAGTTATTCGAGCGGTGCAACTGATCTATTTAAAATATTTATATTTAATTGATCAGGGAGCCTAATGGCTACTTACCCTTTAGCAAGTGCAGTGCAACTGCTTCTTCAAACACACTGTTTAAGCTCTCACCAGTCTTTGCACGGAAGTACTGGGACATTTTGTACTTTAGTTGCCAGATCAGATATAAACAAGGCTCACAGTGTCCCTACTATGGTCCTTTATATTTTACAGATTCAGAATGATTGCTGTTTAATAAATTACTGTATTTCCTTGAAATTCAGGCACATCACTGAAATCATTAAATGGAAGTCATCAAAACAGAAAATTTTCTCTTTTTTTCTCAGAGCACCAAGGGCCAGATAGATCCCAACTACACCATTTTCACAAACTGCTTATCTGAATCCATATAGAAGCCATCCTGGAAGGATAAGAGCAGCTAGAAGAGCTTGCGTAACCACCATCAGTGCAAAGTATTTTCTGGAGCTAAATGTAACCTTCAGAACTCTCCTTTCAGACTACTAAAACACACACATATCCAAAGATTTTTCAGAAGATGAAGCAGGAAAATAAAGAAACAAATTATTTGCCCTTATCCAAATGACAAAATCTCTCAGGTTAAAAAAGTATATACCAATATAAGCATTACTTCATAATTTTATAAATGTTTCATAAAGCACTACTTTATCATGGTAGCACTATGCCACAAATGCCAAAATCCCAGAATGCTTTCTCCAGAGCCACTTTTCAAACCATTTCTTGTTTACAAGAAGTGACCTAAGAAATAGATAATGGGTCAGGGGAAAATATTCTGCCCCAGTGACACATTAATGCAAATTAGTAGAAGGAGAGATTTAGTCTTCATTCCTCACCAGTATCTTACATTACATCAAATCATTTGCTTCAGTGGAAGGTGAAAGCCACTCAGCAGCCTGAAAATTTGAATATTATTGGTCCAGAAGAACCTAAACTATATATACTTAACATGGAATTAAAACATGACCTCTTCTAAGTATGAAACAGTACAAAGAAAAGTCATTCTTCAATTTCAGACTGACTCTAGGAAAATGTACATGTATGAAGATAAGAAACCGTTGTGCATCTGTAAAAACCCCACCAATCTCTTCTGCTAGTGATTGCTACTCGCTTTGAGTTTCAGAACAAACAGTGTGGGTAGTAAGGTTTTGGTAAGTGCACTCTTAACAACTGAGTTAATTTTCACTTCACCAGGTGGAATTCAGAAATGCTGAAGATAATAATTTCTTGCTGACATTTGAGATTAACATGAATCCAACCATTCCATATTAATGACTAAAAATTCAGTATGTCAATAATAATAATATAGTTTATTTTGCTCCTATTTATTCTCCCCGACTAAATTTAATTCATATTTGTATTAGTTGCCTGAGCATCTTAGTAAAACTTAGAAATAGAAAAGAAAATGCTGACCAATGTTATTTTAAATTAATTTTTAAAATCGAAAAAAAATCTGTCTCCAGTAGAAAGAGAAAAATTTTAATACTTACAAACATTACAAAAGTACAAGCTAGCAATTCTCAAAAATTCACTTCACTTTTTTTACAGCATTTTCTGGTTTTGTTCAATTGTGAAAATGACTGGTAGAATAGCTTAAGACATCATAAAATTCAAGTGATACCTTTAGCTTATAACATGTACAATGGAAAGCAATACTGAAAAGTAGAAGCTTTACCATTACCAAGAACACTTAAGTATAAAACATTGGTAAATATCTTTAAATTTAACTATAAATTCTGAGTGTGTGACTGATAAGGAAAGCTTTTGCAAACATCAGTGAACCATATTAATGTTTTTTATAGTTAATCTTGTGCACAAAAAGGACAAAAATAAGAAAACAGAGTGTTGAACAGGAAAATCTATGTCTAAAGATATTCCCGTCTTTGAATTGAAAGCCCAACATGAGAAGCAGTTCAGGACAGTTCATACAGGCCTGTATCACTTCCACAGAGGCAAACTGACATAAATTCTCTTAAAATGGCCTGAAGGAACCCTCCTCACAATTCTAAGATGCAATGAGGTGGATTTTTCTTCATTGAAAGAACATTTTAGTACAGAGGAAAAAAAGATTAAAAATGTGCTGAAAAAATCTGCTATTTTTACTCCATGACAAAAAAAAATGTTATTTTGCAAACTATTGGGTTTGGGTAAAAATAATCTCTATTAAAACAACACCAAAAAAAATCCTAACACAGGACTTGAAAAGTAGTTACATTGGTCATGGGACAAACTTTTGGTTCTTGTCAGAGGATTCAGAATTTCTTACTTAGGCTCTGGTCCAGTAATTTGCCTGCAATTTAGAAGAAAAACAAAACAAAACTGTTCTCTGTTGCACCCTCAGCAAACTCAGAACATATTCAACACAATAAGCGTAGATGTTAAAACTGAAATGCAGAACTGCAACTAGATCACTCATCACTGATACATGCCAATTTAACAGCGGATTTTTTTTTCCAACACTGAACTTGTGCCTACACTGTTTAAAAAACAGACCCCAAATTTTGTCATATTTAGCTCTTCTTGTTCTATACTACCAGGAAGAAAATAGACAGCAAAGGTGAAACTGTCATTTCCCACCTTGGTATGAAAAAATCATGGTTTTCACCATCTGGAAGTTCTCGCTGAAAAAAATATTGGGTGCTCTTTGGGTATCATATCATACCTGTGTTTTTCAGGAAAATAAAAGTAATCCTTGAAAAAAAATTAGTGTGACAAACTATCAAAAACAAAGATTAAATATCAAAGTCACACCATTTCTACCTCTTCTGTCATACACACACAAAGCACAGAAATTTTGGTTGTAGGTTTCAAATAACTATTTACTACCATTTGCTATTGTTCGTTATACTGTATTAGGAACTGTAAGGAACACTGCTTTTACAGTCAGCCTTATAAACTACATTCTCCTCTGTGTAAATTACATAAAATCTTGAACTTGACAAATTGTTTCTATTGTAAATTTAAAAACAGCAAAGATGCTCTCTGGAATCGTTGGCAAGAACAGCCTGCAGAGAGTTGTGCCAAAGAGACTGACTTAAAGTTCCTTTGTTCCAGTTTTAAGACTGACTTCTTTTATACTGGTCTCAGCAAATATAAGAATTTCAAAATCACAGTAAAACTCAGGATGTTCCACCGTAACTTCAGAGCCCTTTCTGAGCCCACCCCGACCTGCTCACAACAGAAGACGGAAAACAAGCAGAGGAGGGCAGGCTCCTCTTCTCACATGCAGGGAACGATGGTAGAACATCCCACCAGCCAGGAATGAAAGTTCCGAGGTGTTCCCCCTGCCTCCCTCGGGGCACTCGGCTTCACACCTCCTGGAGCAGAAGGACAGGCATCGTGCGCAGCTGCACGTGCTTTGGCGCTTACGGGGGCAGAGTGCTCTGGCAAGCACGGCTCCTTAAATGCTGCTGGGCTCAATGTAAGGAAAACTACAAAATAACGGATGCTGCTACGTGTGGATGAAATTGCTGCAAAACAGATGATTGACACAAAGCTTGAAATTTTTCTATTTCTAGTTCTAATCAGTCACAGAAGTGGTGCAAACCCTCCAATGCCTCAGTCAGCCAGGAAAGTTGTCCTCTTAGGATAAAGGAGTAGATTCAGTATTCCAGATCACTTTGATTCCCAGATTGAGGGGAATGGAGGTTTGCTTATTTGGGGTTTTTTGCAGACCTGGAACAAGATTCTCCTTAAACAATGAAATAGTTGCAAAAGTATTACTAGTGGCCCATTTAAAATGTTGACATTTTGAAAGCCAACTACTCCAAAGCTACTCACAGTAGTAAAAATCTTCCTATGGACTTTATGATCCCATCTCTCATCTGTATCATGAATGGGTTACAGCATTCTAACCATACGGTCACTTAGCTATTAGAAATAACATATTAATTCAGACTTCAAAACCAATCTATTCCCTGACAACTGATGAGAAATAAGGTCACAATTATTTATTTGACAAATAGGCATCCCGGGAAGTGGTATTTCCTTGTAGTACTCTTGCACTTCCCCATATGTTATATCTACCTGTTCCTGCTGATCCTTAACTTGGGAGCACAGGTCTTCAGAGCTTCCTCTTCTCACCACACTGGAGATGATCTGAATTTACTATTCCAGAATTACTATTCCTGAATAACAGCAATGATTTGGATTTGTTTCAGAATAAAAATGCCTGGTTTGTGCTTAGCTCAAAGTTTTTTGAGAATAGCTATTTTCATTTAGGTTTGTTCTCTACATTAACTTGAATGATTTTGCATTTACTTTATTTGGTTTTAAATATTTCCATTGTATTTCTCTTTTTGGTTGATTCTGCCTACCTTCTTGACAAAACTCTGCAAACATGTCAGACACAATGATCTCACTGCAGAAGTGTCAAGGTCTTGTATGTCCTTGAAGTGTGACAAGCATGATGATTTTTTTTGATCTATTTTCAAATATTGTAGGTACCAGTCCAGTTCTGCCTCTATGTTCTTCAAGCAGTCAGTTGGCTTTTCTCAAACAAAAAGAATGTAACCCACCACACTCTTACTGCAGAAATTTAAATTATTTGGGGTGCTCTGGAAAGAAACGGTGCAAATATATAAGGAGAAAGTTGCACTTGCTGTTAAGAAATTATACTGTTACAGAAAAGTGATGAAATGGGAGGTCACCGAAATGGCGCAGGGACTGTGTGGTCTGGTCACCTGCTTTTCACGCCAAGCATAAGCAGATCTTCTCACCATCCTCTTCTGCTATGTCATCTTTCCTGCTAACCTGATCCACATCTTCACACACCAAAGCCTCAGCCATGAGGGAGCAGGAGGCTTCTAACAGATGGTAATGGTGTAATCTGTGCTTTCTCTTCAGCTAGTAGCACTTCAAGTGAGTCATGATGAACTGACAGATTTTCAAGACTGAGTGTTACCTGGGGACACGTCCCTCAGGGTCTGAGAAGCCAGCCTCCTGGGATTCAGTTTGACCCTGGGGCTGACCTCATGGGCAAAGGGAGCAGGAGGTGTTGGGAATCAACTATTTAAAGCTCATTACAATATCAATGTCAAGCTCAAAGGAACTGCCAAGTCCACTTAATCCTTCCTGCTGAAAACATACCTTCCAAACTGAAAGCATATTTATCTCAATCTTACTTAAGCAAAGCTGACTCTTTTTTTTTTTTTCTCCTTAGAGAAATCTCTGGAGTTATTGCTCAGTTAACTTGAAAACTGTTCAACCCTGCACAGCACCTATTCATTTTACCCTATTTATACACCACTTAATGGTTCCTTTACACCCCACATCAGAACGAATTACCAATAAACATTGCTGTAATCTGTTTACTACATCCTGTTCATCCAGTTTAGATTGTACTAAGCTTCCACAACAGCTTAGACATTCTTTATGTAATAAGGCTGGAACAGCAAGACTTACCATGCCTGAGTGCACACAAACCTCAAACTGGTCTTCTACAATTCACAACCCACATCCCATTTGAGCTTCATTTATATTTTCAATTAAGAAACTGATACCTCAACTCCTATATGTAGGGGACACATATTCCATGTGTTTGCCATTGAGAGCATAGTTCTTATAGGAAGAAACATAAAACATACCTTTTATTTCTATTTTTGCAACTTTAACATAAGTATTGAGTTTCGATCTTTCTTTGAAACAGCCTTACCAACAAGAAAATGAATGCACAATAATATATCTTGTTTCTGGCTGGAAAAGCCATTCAGTCACTGTTGTTTATTGTTCCAAGGAAATCGTAACCATAGACACTATAACTTCAAGGAATTGCGGCCAGTGTTCAAAGAGGTAGATTTACTGAAAGAATAATCAAATAGATTAATACACTTCTCCTTCACACGATGTTTTGGTAATTTACAGTGTCTCTATGGGACATACTGATTGGTACAGCATGAAAAACCATCACAATGCCTGCACTCCCCTGCACTGTAATGTAGACTGTATCCACTTTTTAAATTAAAAGTGGTTTGTTTTTTTTCCTGTGAATAATGCTTCTGCACTTCAAATAAGTAGCACACTCTGGCTCCAGGAAGACTTTATTGTGGTCTTTCAATATATAAAGGGTTCTTATAAGAAAGATGGAGACAGATTTTTTTACCAAGGCCTGTAGTGACAAGACAAGGGGCAGCGGTTTTAAATTGAAAGACAGTAGGTTTAGATCGGACATAAGGAAGAAAGTTTTTACGGTGAGGATGGTGAGACACTGGAACAAGTTGCACAGAGAAGCTGTGGATGCCCCATCACTGGAAGTGTTCAAAGTCAGGTTGGATGGGGCTTTGAGGAACATGATCTACTGAAAAATGTCCCTGCCCATGGCTGGGGGGGTTGGACTAGATGATCTTTAAACGTCCCTTCCAACCCAAAGCATTCTATGATTCTATCTCCTACATGAACTCTGTGATGAGATTTTCATACTGCTCAAAAAACAAAAAAGCCAAACAAACAAAACTATAAACTAATTTTGGAAAAATCAAAGTGTGAAATCATGGCCAAAACAAGACTATTGCATTTAGAACCCAAAAGAAACAAACGACAAGCGTTAAACCACCTACTCAAATGTGTCATTATACATCCATAGGTGCACAAAAGTAACCGCAGTAAAAAGTTACACTAGCTGCTAGTTCTCTGTCAGGAATCCCTCACTTGAGGTATCTTTAGAAACCATTTAAGAAGAGAACAGAAATCACTCAGGAGAAAAAAGTTCTAAAGACCGAAACCTCTATAAACCCTCATAAATTATGCCAGTCTTTGCAAAAATGTTCCACCAATAAGCTTGCATAGACAACAGATAGTCTTTATGAGGGAAAGGTCAGTAATTCCAAATCAATCATACTGATCTGGCAAACAGTTCTATTTCTGAATACTTTAAAAATATTGTACCATAAACCGCAGCAATTCAATAGCTTTTCGTGAGAAGGCAGGTCACCATTTTACTTCTCTTCACTATCTTTCTTCCTGCTACGTTGACTTCTATTTTTCAATCAGAAAAGTACAGAATTTAAACCCAGTCTGACGACATTCCAATAAAATCTTATCTGTTCAGTTCAGTCTCTTTCTTTACATAAAATCTGCATGGACTTCACTGTATATTTTCAGTCTGTGTAATAAATCATCAGATAAAAGATCCTAAAAAATTGTAGAACTCTGTTGTTATTAATTCCATTACCACCAGGTAATTGAGGCTGAAATTTGGAAGAAAATAATACATTGTCTTGTCAGGAGTTGAAACCTTTCAAACACACACAGCAAAATGGAACCATGAAAAAAGGGCACAAATAGAACAACGTTACTGAGGACATCGATAACCAGAAGTAGGACATCCATTTCTCACCCTATGCTGATTTTAGTACAGCTGTTGCATAAAACATCAGAAAGAGCATATTTCCCTTCATTTAGGTTTCTCATGCAAATCCAGGAAGTTACTTAAAGACTCCTTCCCGTTCTTTCCCATTCAGCTGCACAAAGAAGAATATCTGACTAGTAGGACAACAAAGACTAGAAATTAATCTAGGCCAAAAGCAAACTTCAGGAGTCAGAAATAGAAGTCTGCAAATGGGGATGGGTTTTTTCCTTAGGACAAGGTCTCTCAAGAGAAACGTTTGGTAGACCTTGAAGCAAAAGTATAATAATTTTGATGGCTGCCACACAGCTGCTGTAAGTGGCAGGAACAAAGGGATGAGACAACAAGGTAGCTAGGAGGCTTCTGTCTCTGCAGCACTCATCTCAACGGCAACCCCTTTACTCCATATGTCTGGGGGAGGGGGAAGCCCGTCCATCATCCGCACCTCTTACGTTGCTGTCAAATGCCCATTTTTGCTTTGAATTACCTGATGACCTGCTTCACAGAAGTCCAGAAGAAATTTTCTGAAAACGTTGCAGTAGCCTAGATGACACAGGATTTTGTCTTCCTCACATTGTCATTCATTCATACTGTTTATTTTTTCTACATAATTGTTTTATCTGTGGGTGTAATGTAGTTGATACAGACAGTGGGTTTCAGAGAAGAGGAAGATGCTAGCGCACTGATGTTTTCTTTTTCTGCTCTCTGGCAGTTAAAGTTGCAGCCTTCCATTTAGAGAGTCAAGGGAGATATTAAGCACACAGAAAATATGACGCTTCATTCCAAGCCAAGCTGCCCATGTCTGACCTTACTCTGTGAGACACTGGAACCAAAACCACCAACAAATCAACACAGCAGTAGCAGGCTGGTCTAAAAGCAGGATACACATAGCAAGCTTTCCCAACACCAGTTTTGTGAGTTAGCCCGCTGAAGCCAACACACAGTTACAAGCCAGCCCCTGAAGGCTTATTTTCAGTGCAATGTTGTTCATCTATTCAGCAAAAGCATTCTGAAGGGAAGAGACACCAAACTAGAAAGGTGTATAAGAGAGTTATAATTATATACCCTGCTTGATGGTACTGCAGATCATTTACCCCCTAAAACAATTTCCCAGAACTGTCATAGTTAAACTTAATTACCAACCCCATACTTAAGGCTTCGCTTTCCCATTGCCGGATGGCATATTTTTCACCAAGTGCCTTAAAACAGACACCCAGCCAGAGAACTTACACCTACGTGATTGGTTTTCCAGTTGGACTAATACTGAAGCTGTAATTTATCATTTCAGATCTGAGAAAAAAGTTTCCAACCTTCTAGGGCATGGGAGGTGGGGGCAGTACTACATCTCACTCATCATTATTGCTGGCATATTTGCTATTTTAGACAAATAAAATTGAAATAAGTAAATTTTCCTGGACTAGTTCTGCAGTGAAGTCTCCACAGGTTCATTGGAAAAGAATACAGCACTCCAGTGACTAGCACTGAGACTTAATTCAAAGGCTTCGTAACGGCAGCTGCACCCTGATTTCAGAGCTAAACTTCCACTGAGTAAGAGATCACTACAGGCAAAAATCTTAAATAGTGGTGGTGTTGGCAAGAAAACATAAGATAAGGATTATATTAAGTAATGCTCTCATTCAAACACACAATCTTTTCATTTCTCATGCTATTATTTTATAAGATCACTCTTCACTGGATGAATAGGACCATGTAAACACAGGTCTAAGCAGATTTGTAATCTGCTCAAGTACAGAAATTCTTTAGTTCCTATATCTTTTACAAAACCAAGCATATTCATTTAAGTGACTTCCAGTTAGATCTCACATGTATATGAATAAACACACAGAGTAAATTCAGTACAAAATATTAGGTAAAGGCAAATCTTGCAGAGTCAGTTATTTCTCAGAATGCTTAAGGTTAATAACATCAAGCAGACATTTACAGAAATCACATCATTCGGGGGCTTTAAGAACTCATTACTCACAGTTGTAATCCATTTTCCTAATCCAATGAATGGTATTGAGCAAGAAAACATTTTGGTCATCTGCTGCAAAAATGTTTCATAAATAATTACTTTATTCACTGATACTATAACAACAGAAGTAACTGTGCAATTAAATTAAATTATTTTTGGCTTAGTGTAACTACTGTACTTTGGGATATTTCCCATTTTTAACAGGTGAATTGTAACATACATGGTATGAATATGTATCTGAAAGCATTACACATTTCTGTATTTAACACACTACAATAAAGTATAGAATGTTTGTATTAATACAAGTAGATCTTCTGAAATACAGTCCTGACTATTTTATTGTAGAAGATGCTTGGTTTTCTTGCAGTTTTTATTATTAATACACTGGAAAAATTAGAGGTTATACTCACAAAACCAGTTTCCTTCTCCATAATTTTATCAAAATACTTTTCCTTGAAGTTTAGCATGCTCTCCCCAGGAAATGAGGCTTTCGGAATGCTGCCTATCTCCATCTCCCCTGACAAACTTTTAATTCACTTGCCCATTACAACCAATTTGATGGAGGAGAGATAATTCACAAGTACTTAGGTCCTACAGCTTTCCTGAATATTTGAATATCTCTCTGGGTCTGATGAGAAGGAAGAAACCTCATCAGCACAGATACTGATGGAAAAGTTGTAACTTAGCAGTTCTTAGCTTACCACATGGTCAGTGCTTACACATCTTCAATAGCAGAGGTAACCATTGATCCTGTCAGCAGTCAAGAGGGGTGAGAAGGGAAAGGTGACGGTCTTGCACAGGGAGAGGAGAAGGGAAAGGAAGTCGGGCACGTACCACAGTGAGATGTGGGTATCATGAGGGTGGCTTAGAGACCGAGATAGAGATCAAATGCAAAAGAGTACAGGGGAAGCACACAACGTCATCTGCAATGGAATGGGGACATCGTGGAATAAGAATTTAGGGACACGGCACAAGATTTGTAGGTAGCCTGATTTCAGAAATTGCTTTGCTTATAAAACAATTTGTTTAGCCACATTTTTATAAGAAGCAACAGTTCTGTCATGTCAGCTACCACCTAACACATTGGGAATAAACCACAGATAAAAGATACAAAAGAAATAGAACTACTATTAAAATGTTGTTACTGCTTCTCACATGAGTTGAAAGATGACAATATGAATATCAATAGGTAAAATCTGGATGGAGCTTCAGAAAGTTAATATAAGCAGAACAGCTCCTTTAGATTTGGTTTCAATGTAGAAGACTTTGGCTTAGCTTCAGTTTGGAGCACTCTTTGTTATCTTGTTTAAATTTTCCAGACAGGTTTACCCACCCCTAATGAATGATGTATTTGCCTAATTAGCCTTTTACCCCTTCACTGAGGATATAGCTGACATGAGTCTTGTGAAAAATCTACAATAAGATCAGAGCTCCAACAAAATACACTGCATTACCCGCTTCTTCCCCCACCAGGCTTAATGATATTCGTAAGTACCAACTGGTTACAGCTCAAGCCCAACAGGAATAAAAACCACCAACAACAACAACAACAAAAAAACCAAAACACCACTGCTTATCAAGACTAAGCAGCAGAAGAAAAATGCTGAGCAGCAGCTGTCAGAACGGGAGGACAAAGACTGAAATGAGAGAAGAAACTGCCAATACCTTTTAAAGTATCCTTAAGAAAATGAATCTCTTCTCTCAAAGCCATTTTTTTTCAGTCTTTTAAACTGCTACAAAAAACTGCACGACTATTTACTATTATATTTTCATGCATATGTTCTTCACTAGAAAACCTGTCAAAAGGTTTGCATGAAAAAAAAAAAATCTCAACCTTTGCAGACAGAGTAGTTCCATGGCTACCTTGACAAACACTCCAGCACAAATACAGACTTGCATACAAATATACATTTAAGAACAACTGCAGATTTAGTACACAACACATGACTCCTTCATAGTCCTTAAAATATGTTCAGGTGACAGCACTGAAGCCAGTATAGGAGAAATGCTGCTGTTTATAACTTCACTCCTTTCTCTCAAAAAAAAGGGCACAATAATGGGACCTGATAGACTTATACCACTTTGCCATTGTTGCTAACAAAGTTTTTACTTAATAATTCATTATGTTTTATCTAGTTAATGTTTAACTTCCACTAAACCATTCACAATACAAAACTGCTCGGGTAATTCAGTAAATATTCCTTCAGGAAAAAAAAACCCAACAACTTTTATACATATATATAAATATATATATATACACACGGTGTGTACACACACACAGACAAAAATATTCTCGGAAAGTTAAGAGTGCAAAACTGAGTGTTCAAGAGAGAAAAAATGCTGTAAAGTTGTTGATGAAATCTAGCGTGTCTTTCGCAGGGTCTAACCCAACGTACTCACCCATGGTCTGGCAGGGTTTAGAACAGCACATCTCCTGGCAGACAGAGAGCTCAACAGTTTTAAGGTTAGCTGGCCCAAGATGTTTATTTTCAAATACTAAGCTTTAATCCTCATCATGTCCGACAGCTGAGTCAAAACCTATTATACTGGAATGATTAAAGTCAAAGAGGAATCATGATTCTGTGACCTTCCAAAAAAGAGGAAGTATGGCTTCAGCAACACATACCAAGATACATAAGGTATTACCAAATTTGATGTTAACTTATAAATGATCTAATGCCTTGTGCTCAAACTGTCATAAGCTATAGTCTGTATTTGTACATGCTTCTTCAGGTCATTTTCAAAAGTAGCCTGCTTACATAAATATGTACTTCTAAAAAAAAAAATTTTAAAAAAATTAGCTTTCTAGAATACCCAATCATGTCTCCAACTCATACTCTAGGTCTTCCCTTTCCTCCGTCATCTACTGGCCATACAAAACAAGTACCTTTAACTTCAATTCTGACAATTATTCCATATTTTTAAATTCAATTTCTAGTTAAATCTTCACAAACATAAGGAGAGAGAATTTAAAAACAAACAAACAAACAAACAAAACAAACCCCCCTCCCCCCAAAAAACCATGAGATTAAATGCAACATTGGAAGAATATATATTACCACATCGCTTGAACTCACGATAAGATTTGTCTGATTTAACTGAAGCAGCCCAGGGTTTTTCCACAGAACATAAATAAATTTAAGGTCACAGAAAAGAAAAAAGATTCATCTGCTACCTCTCTAATAGACTATATTCTTAGCACGAAACCAAGAGGGACCAAAAGAGATAATCATAAATCGCAAATAGGTTCTCTGTTTCATGGACCAAGTGATAAAGACAAATGAGAATGGTCTTCTGAAAGCATATACCTGTCCAGACAGGCATCACTGCTAAACATTCAAATGAAAAGAAGGAAGAAAAGTAACGCCATTTCAAAGTATTAAAAAAACCACATAAAGCTTTTAGATTATATTAAAGTTGTTTGCACATTTAAAAAATGAACAACATAATAGATGTATTATAACCACATACTTTATATAGACTACAGTCCTGAATTTGCATGAAATCAAATGTCCCATCTGGAGAATGAACTGACTAATAGTCCATTACAATTTGCTTGTTTTGCTTTCCACAGTTTTTCTTCCATTGCAGAAATGCATGTGGCAGTTACACTGTTTTCTCCAGAAAATATTATTAAAAAGTAATAACTGTAAAAGCGGTATCTGATAGCCAACTTATGTATGTTTTAAAAATAACTAGAAATTTTTCTATTTACTAGGAAAATTCTCCATATCTCAAAATATTCAGAAAAAGGAAAAAGCCAAGAGCAGATACAGAAAAGGCTTGGATTGATTTCAAATGGTATGTAGGGCTTTGGAACATCTTCAGATGCAAAGAAGCCATACCTATAAGCACACATCTAAATTATTTATCACAGTTCTATTTTACAAAAAAGTTTCAAACAACTGCTTTAAAAGGAAAAGGGAGACTAAGGAGTCCTTCAGTACCTGAAACAAAGTGTACAATAAAACAAAAACTTCTAATAATTCCAAATGCCTCTCAAGATGTAAGCTCTATTTATTTCAACAGGTAGCAATCACTTCACCTGCCATTCCCTCTCTTAATACTCTGAAGTCTGGTGGTTCTCTGTTTTATCCTGTCTTCACATCCTATACTCCATGGTCTTTGCTGTGTTCTTGGCCCCATATGAGCCTGCCTTTTCATATTTCTTGATATGTATTTACAGGCAGTATTTATTTGCTATATAGACTGCATGTGTCACACACTGAAATTATGCTTCTCAAAAACAGCATAGTGGGGTTTGTAACAATATTCAAATATGCAAGCACCACTCATTCAAAAACCAGTCACTTTACAGACTTTAATAAAATAATTATTATGAGAATTCTGCAACAAAAGTCTATTCCATCTATTAACTGAGAAAAACATTACAACAGAGTAAAATGAAATAGAGCTGTGTCAACCAAAAAAGTTATTTCTCTTTAGTCTAGCGATATGCCTAAAATACAGACCAAGTTATTTCTCCCTCTCTTCATCCAGTTTCTTCAATATAGATTTTTTACGGACAACCTGCAAATTTTCCACTCAGAATTATTTTGGCTATTTTAGCCATTATGCATGTGATGCATATATATGTGGGCTGTCTCATCGAGTGTAGCTCCACTAGAAAGAAATAATTTAGGTTAAAACTCTGTAAAAGAGACGTCATTGAAAAAACATCCCATAACAAACAGTTAGTATATAACATAGTTGTATATACAGGAAAAAAAAAGGCTGGAATGCTTTAAATAGACCTAATAAAAAATCATATAAAAATAAGCAATTCTAATTAATTCAGGTACTTTTTTTTTTCCTTAACCTCTGAGTATTTTACTGGTCATGATCCTAATTACTATGTAGGATACTGCCAATTAATGTCAACGATATCTACCCATGTGTAGCATATACTACTTTTCAAAATTTAATATAATGTATCTCAGAACCAGAGGATGTTTTGGGGAGGACACAAGGTTAATGGGATCTTTTAAGAAAAACACACTGACTCAGCTTATATTTAGGACTTCCACTTTTATACAGCTTTGGAAACATTTTCCCTAGACAGCAAGCAGGGCAAATTACATAGCCCCTTGAGGACTGCTATTAAATATTTCTCTCTAGAGAAATCTACTGATGACAATTCTTAGTCATAACATCAGAAGTTACAGGCATTTCTACCAGCACAACCAATATCTGACATTAATCCTAAAATTCAGTTCTGCTGTTTCTAATGCTTCCCAGTAAAGGGCACCAGGCAATCTCACTTAACACCATGCTTGCCAGTTCCTTTGCAGAGAATGGTATACAGCATGAACTGCTGCACTTGTCAAGCTCTGTTTTGTTAGATTTACTACAGTAACCTCACTAACTCCTGACAACACACAGTTAAAAATATTCTTTGCACTACAGTAGCAAACGCTTCTGCAGCATCATACCAGACTACTGGCTCTTGATTAGAAACATTTGCTGGAATGAGGTTATTTTGTTTGAGTTGCAACCAAATACATTACCTTGTGTTACTGTGAATGATTCATGCATGCAGATTTTAATAAAAATTTTAGTATCTTGTGCGTAAGAGAATATTTAATGTTTTAGACCAAATAAGATTTTAGCCTGAATGCTAGGAAGTCATATGCTCTCCATGCCTTGATTATTCAGATATCAAATCCTTACCAAACTATCAAAAACCCATGCTATTTGAAAAGTATCAGTATTTAAGAGATTAATATACTGGTTATGTGTAATGGTGGCTAAACCACTAAAGGTCAGATTGTATTTTATCTATTAAAAATAGGAGATTTTGTTATCAGTCTCTTAAAATTGTAAGCAATATGCTTAGAAGATCTGAATACATAAAAATCAGTTGTTGCAATTAACAGATAGTTGAGATGAAGGATAGAATCTAACCATGTCCAAAATAACATGTATATTCATAAAGATGGGAAAGCATCCAGGAGTTCGGTGGCAAGAGAACTGTTACAATCCACAGGAGAAGAGTCAATATATTGTTTTGAAAAATTGCATTAAATTATGCTTTTATGTTTCTTTCTCTGCAGGCAGATGTACTACCAAAAAATACCAAAGCTATTATGCCAAATTTTTTGCATCAGGCTTTGCAAAAATTGTCAAAATCTAGTAACTACTATTTGCAGAAAACACTAATAATTTTCATTTAATGTTTTTTAAATATATGCGATTGTACCTGACCTCTCCCATGGTTCCCACCCTGAAGAGCATATGCCTGTCAACAATGTATCATTTAGGGACAAGTACTGGTGCATTACTGATAGTTCTAAAATTTCACTTGTAAAATGTCTTCATCTAGTTCTTGAATTACTCTCTTGCTGCATTCTACTAATGAAATTACCCCACCTATTGTCTCATCATCACTGCAAACATACTTACGGACACCCTGAAAATGTAGAGAAGTACTAATGCGGCAACGTTCACACCGTCATCACAAATCTTACTTTATACCAAACAAATAAATACACTGGCTGCACATTTAATTTGACAACTAGCAATTGTCTTCGATTTCAGATGAAACTGTACGCATTTAGAAACTGACAGGACCATATTTTTTGGTTGCCATGTGATAAAATTCCTAGCCAGGAGACCTGTCCAGAACTCCCGTTTGTGAAGGAAGACCGAACAAACAAAACCAGCCTTCATTTCCACTTGCTGTTGATGGCTGCTCTGCATTTCAGTTGAAGAAGAAATTCGGTAACTCACGGTCTCACATCCCGTCCCGCTGGGCTTTCAAGATGACCGCGAGCACTGCCCTGCCTATGGCACCTCTCCTCCTACTGGGGCCCGCACCTCCCTTCAGCAGTACTTGCGAAAACCAGATTGCGAACAGCTTTATTGCCAGCAAGACCTTCACTGTAGACACAGCCTGCATGAGTCAGAGCGTCCTTGTGGTGCTCTTGCTCACATCATTTGGCACAGCAGTTTAAATATACAGCAAAAAAGTCCTCGGACTCTGACGGCTGCATGTCTAACAGGGGGTCTCTGCCATCAGGGCTGCTGCAGAGTTTGGTCCTCAACAGTCAGAACAAAGCTATCTTCATTAGCCAAACTAAAAACGTCAGTGTGCATCAAGCATTTCTTAACTGTGCGTTTTTCCCACAATACTCATTAACCTATGATGCTTCTGAATCACTGAAGAGAATTAGCAAGCTCTACTCTATTGTTACTACACACAGTGAATCCTCAATTCAAATATTGGGAAAACTTATATTCAGCTATTACCACAAAAATCTAAGTGTGGCAATAAAATGATGATTTTACTAAAACTCTCGATATTAGTGACTTTAATACGAAAAGAAATCTTACGTATAAGATTTTTTTCTACTGTTGGAAAGGAATTGCTCTGTTACAACATAAATAAATGGGTTAACACTAAAACCAGAAAAAAAACTGCCGAAATTTGTTTCACTACCCTTGTTTTGTTTGATCTTCAAGATACTAGACAAAAAAAAAGTTCTTTGTAATCTTAAATCTGATTTACTTGGAAATTAAGTATTTTTGAAAACCACTATCAACTACTTTCAGCCACTGAAGCCATTGGACAGGTCAGTTCTGCAACCTGTACGTAACAATTTCATGAACATGGAAGAAAGAACTGCATTTAAGTCTATTACTGGAGAATGGCTTTTGATCATGCGTTTTAGACTGAACACAGGGTGGACTAAGATTGTATTTCAGCTTTGTGAACACTATTCGAAACACTTAACAAGATATTCTTGATCCTTATTACCACATATTTTTTAAAAAGGTTCTTTCTTGTCTAATAAGATGATTGTTAAAGTGCATTTCCAATCACAAGGTAACATATTTGGGGTGTTAAATGCTTCCAATTCTAAGAATTAGTTATGCAGTAGAAACATTTCTTCCATCTATGAACAAGAATTTGTTCAAAATGCAGACCATCTGTGTAATACTTGCACCACCGAAGCTTCTGCATGAATCTTCCCTGAGGAAATATATAGATTTCTAATCATCTATTGCTTCCTTTTGAACTATACATAAGTGATTTATGAAAAGGATTTTTCAGGCATGCCATCAGTCAGATAGCTTTAGAGAGAAATATTAGGTTCTGAAAAACATTTTTACACTACTACTTGGACACTCACAAAAGCAATCGCTTCCTCTTGCCAACTTCCCAGATTATTATGTAATATACCCAAGCTTTTACATTTATTCAGCATACACTACTGTGGTTCAATTTGGCACATTTTTGGTTTTTAAATATGAATAAGAATGCTTCAAAGAATAAGACTGAGTTGGGAAATATTTATATTGAGAAGCTGAGCATGGATTAAAATTACTTGGCTTCAAAAGTAAAATTATATGATGTTTAATTTAGTTTATTTATGAAGTTGTATTTGTTCAATTTAAATCTCTAATCTCCTTTGAGAGAGTTCAGCTTTGCAAAATGATAATCTGTTCCTATATTTCTATTAGTTGTGATTTATTCTGATTCATTCCTTTGTTGAAAAATGCTAATGAAAGCAGATGATGCTGAAGAAGATCAACAAGCAACAACAGCCAATACAACCATCGGTCTGAAAAAAGGGGAAAGACTGTGCGACACAGTCAGGCGAGAAATCTGAGTCAAAGATTTCTAGGGAGACATTGGTTATGGAGAAAACCAAGCAGAGGGACTCAGCTGCCAGGCTGAACTGGCATGACCTCAATTCTCGATAACTCATCACAAAAAGTCTTGCAAAGACACACAGCAAATTACATTTCTCCTATGGGTATATATTTAAGAGAGATGAAGAGCTAAAATCAACCTTGCTGGGCTTTGATGATGAGGCTCTAGGGAGGCAAGTCATTGCTGAAGGCTTTTGGGACATGCAGATTGTATGGATATATGAAGGACAGATTGATAGCAGCTGTACTACTCTGTACACGTTGTGAGAATGCATGTAAAAGATTCTAAAATGAGACATACATGCTTTTTAGTTGGTTTATTTCCCTGTCACTAGTTGCTTATGTATTTACTGTACTCCTTGGGTAAGATCCTCATAACTACTGTCATGCCTGTACACTAGGACCAGAAAGCTGTGCCATAAAAGCCTTCTTCCAATGCCAGCATCACAGAGTCATATAGCTGCAGTCATAAACTCTTATTGTAAACATCTGTGAGGCTTTCTAGGGTCAAGACTTCAGTTTGCAGCAAGACAGACAGAAGATTTGCCACCAGTAACAGAGATCCTGAGAAATATCTTAATTACATCAAGAATTTTTCCATCCTCTAAGAGGCTCAAAAAACCTCCAAACCACTGTCATTGATCTACATATTTTTTCCTTATGAGACTATTTCTCATGGGCAACCACAGAATATCACACCTTCTGCCTTGCCCATGGAAGCTGAACAATCTTTCAGTCATATAGTAATAGGTTGGGGGGAGAGTCCCTACTTCTAGACGTCTATTGGGTTTTTTGTGGGATGAACAAAGAGTAGGATACACTCCCTATTCCTTCCTAAACTGAATTAAAAACAGTTTCATCAAGACCTTATGGGCATCACCATAGATGTTTTTTGTTGTGTGACTTAATGGAGTAAGAGATTCATTCCATGGTCTGTCCAGTCTTTTGCAGGAATAAATTCCACAGCTCCCAAAAAATTTTTATCTCAACCAATCACAAGGGTTCCCATATTTGTCTTTTTATTACTGTAGTGGGACTTGGCTGCTGTAAAAGGCAGAGCCATGGGAGAGGAAGTCAAATCCATATAAAATGTTGAATTAACTAAGACCTCAAGCTTTGAGGCTCTGTGTTCACTACAGAACAAGTGCAAAAAGCAGACCAACATGGTAATGTGTTCCTAGCACTGCTGAGGTTAACTCCTAAACAGAAATGTCTGGCAGCTGTTACGAAAGTTTCTAGAGAGTTGTAAGGTCAAACAAGAATTACTGAGGAAGGGAGTGGACCTTGTGTGTGGGAGGGAGTACAAAATTGTTATTGTTTTCAAGTGAACCACTGAAAGAATAACTTTGAATGGAATTAAACTACACAGTAAACTAAACAACAAAAAGGATTTTATAGCAACTGCTCTCAACTTGTGGTGCTTTTATATATATGTGTGTATATATATACACACACACACCCTCCTATGTATTTTCTTTTCTATGTTGAAGGACTTATCCTTTTCCTAATCCAGCAATGGTCAGAACTCTTCTCAAGCAAGCTTCAAATTAAAAACGGTCCTAGTTACCAGAAAATCTTTTGCAGAGTCCGGTTCTGTGCTACCAGTTTCAGGACCGAGCGTACTACTTCAATTTTTACACCAGTGTCACAAGCCCTGGGTCATGCCTCTGCGTAAAGAGAGTAGGGTTAGGCGTTATATTTCAAATTCATGTAATAAATCCAGCACAGAGGCTTTATACAGAATCATAGACCCTAATCTTCTTTGATTCGCGTTGATCACAAGCAAGAGGATCTCAGCAGTGAGATCAGTGGTACTGCCTCCCAATATGAAGTGCCTTGTTTTAAAGGAATAGTATGTATGCGTATCTCTAGTTACTTTATCATTTGTTCTTTCATAGCATTCTCATTCAGTTTTATTTTAAATATTACAATTATCCTTCTCTGGGTTTGGCAATGAAAGCTCCAAAAGTACTGCTACTTACCTTACTGATAATAAAAACTTTAAAAATAATGTGTCCTGTGTCTGCAGCTTTCATCTGCTCCAGATAAGATAAAGGAGGGGAACAAGATTTCCTTAGAAGGAAACTGGACCTGATTAAGAAATTATAGTCTAGTTTTCTCTAACAAGTGAGGAAAAAAAAAAAATCCCCCAAAATACTTTCCTAACAATATTTTTAAAGATACCCTCTTAATCCAAAAGAATATATGTAAATGAAGCTTGTATGTTAAGACCTCGTGCACTCAATTTTAATGCTTCAAAAGGTTCAAGAAAAAACACTTCAGATGTCTTCCATTTTCTCTTTCATTTCTTTCCATCCTCAGTTCTGGTATCAGAACCATGTTTTCAGATTAAAACTTCTAAGTGTATTTCTAAACTACAAAAAGGAGGACAAGGGCAGGGAAGAGGACACTTAATTTATTATCTTTTCACATTAGAGTTACATGGAACCTTAATGAGATACCAAGCTATAAACCTTGTAGTTGGTACTATATTAATCAACTGTCTACATGAGAAGTCAGATAAATATATAATCCTATTTCTGCATTGCAGATTTTTTATGTCCCTTTCTCAGGTTGTTGGTTCTTTATTCTATTATTTGGTAAAAATTGCTTGAGGTGGGCAGGGGGGCAGGATCCATAACGAGGTAGGTAATGGCATAGTAACTATAGTTTCTTAAAATGAAATATTAAGATCCTTGAGAAGCTAACCAAAGAAATAGGCAGCAATTCAATTTCCGCAGCAAAGAGTACCTTTTTTAACAATCTGAGCACAATTTGTTAACACGCTGTCCCTTCACCAAGGTCAAGTCTGTTACCAGCCACAGGCAGCAGCTGGCCCACCCAAGCTTCCCCCCCAGCTTGGGTGTGAGCCAGGTCCCACCTGCATATTGAAAGAACTTCACTTGAGACAGACTCCAGTGGTCTCCATCTACGTGTCACCTATTGTTATATCACATATTCCTGGAAAAAATATACTCCCCTCTTTTGTCTCCCCGTTTCAGCCCAAATATGTAAAGAAATTCCACCCCTCCACATTCTTATAGCTATCTCTAATATTTAAGCACTATGCAGAACAGAGAGAAATACCCAATACTATTTTGGATGAACCAACACAAGATTTAAAATCAAATGAACAGAAGATTCTGCAAATAGTGGCGCATACACTTAAACTGAGTGCCCTGAGGACTAAAAGCTCCCTGCATATGCTTAGTAATAAGACCTCAGCTCAAAACCCCTATGCCCTAAAGGGGAATTCTTAGTGCTGCAATAGAAATATTAGGGCAGTCCTTTCATGTTCTCTCAGGTCAATCCAGGACACATAAGGCAGCCCCCTCTGCCTTGCCCGTCTGTGACAGGGAGCTCTGTCCTGCCCAGTGCAAAATAATGCAGCATGGGCATGAGAGAGGCACCAAACATTTAGTACGAACCGAAGATGATAACCTGCAAAACTAAGAGTTTGTCCCCCAGCCTATAGGGAAAGCTGGGGGATATATTGCATGGAAATTAGGCATATCATTACTTCTGTAATCCTCCTGCTCCAATACTTTCTTTTTATGTTATTTTCAGCCATCTTATTCAGTAGTTGTGCTGATTTAGCACTACCATTTTATCTTGCAGTTCTCTGCGTAACAATTTACCACCACAGCATTACAGAGGCAACTAGTCCTACCATAATGCAAATGCTCTCCTTGGGTAGTGCAACGATTTGCATTGCACCTAAGAAGCGGCACACAATTCTTCTTCCAATTTCCCAGGTTAACTAAACTATTCATAAATAGGTATTCCTTTAAGTGCCGGGGGGAGGGAGGATGACAATCTCATTTCATTGTGAAAAGCAACACAAAATCATTATTTCATTGCAATTACATTTCACTGGTCTCTTAATATCAAACATCATTTGATACATTTTTAGAACAACATGCAAAATCTTCATTATAATTCAAGCAGAGGAAAGGAATTCAGTAAGCATGCAGTGTAAAATTACATAGTTGTCCTCGGCCAGGACGAGAATTTCTTCCGAAACTGACTTACAAAGGACACAAATCAATGCTGCCTCCTGACATTTGGGACCACACATTTCCCAAGGAGGCTGGAACAGTTTACTGGGAACACTGTTTTCTTCTAATTACCTATGTGACACAGTGTACCATTCTGAAAGACAAGTCGTAACGGTAGCAGCGTATTTTTATTGTGCTTCATCAGCACCAGTGTTTGTGTCAAGGTTAGTGAGATGCTGAGCATGACCATTACAATATATTCATCCATCCTGCAAGACAAACGATATATATTGCACAAGCCAAAATAAACAGTCACCATATTTCTGTAACGTGTAACTCTTTCCTCAGGACCCCCTAATGCACAGAAACCCACTGCAACAAAGACTGTGGATGGCAATGTCTGCTTTTGAAAGCCAATGGCCCAAGGTAATCAAGGCAACAGGAACGGAAGCCCTCACCGTTTCTATTTGTGGAGAAATGTGCCACAGCTGTAGGTGAAAAATGGCTTAAATGCAGAACGCAGCAGATAACTGGATGAGTGGGAGGGTGTAAATATCTCTAAAACTGTTCAACTCTGATGCATAAGCCTGCTTCTTGCTGGCTGCAACCTGAACGGACTGGTTGCAAATTTTGGTAATACTGGGACTAAGTAACAGTGGGACATCCAATTAATGAAGAGACATGAGAGAGCACCACCAAAGAGGCTAATCACATGTGCTTCTGCACAGAGACTACTGAGATTTGGAAAACTGGGGCCCTCAAGGTCCAGAAGGCAGAGGAGGCTGAACAAAAGTGTTCCCCAAAGAAGTGGTCTCAGAGAAAAGAAGGGCATCTGGGACAAAAAAAACCCCCGAAGATCGGACAAAAGACTCTGGAAGTCAGGGGAGATCCTGGAGTTCTGAGATGCGTGGAGACAAGTGCCAGGGGATGGCGAGGACAGCCTGTGTGTGAGATCAAGCAGGGTAAAAGCTCTAAGCTTGCTGGATCTTGAATGAATCAACGCCGGTATCCAAACGCAGCAGGGCTGTCGTTTCCTGCCTCACCTGTGACAGCCGGCTGACTCAGCTCTCCTGGAGAGAGGACGTTCGCCCTGACAGCAAGCTCTTACTCCCGGTCAGCATGAGCCTACGCTCGTGGTTCTTCAGATGCTGGATCAGCTTCAATTAGCCTGTTGGCTAATGGAAAAAGTTTGAGGTATTTCTACTTTTGCTTTTCCAAGAACACTTAAGACTGACTCTATCTGACCTTATGTTTAAAGGCCGGTATAAAATTCCCATTCTATTATAAACTGATGGTGCTACGGTAGTATGCAGAGAGACTTAGCTTTCACCTAAAATAATTGTTAAACCAACCCAATGGGCAGTTTAACCACTACTTTCAAATTGTGGTAAGCTGACTGTTGTCTCTAGCAAGGCAGGAACTGTCTTTTCAGACTGTGGCTGGGGTATACAGAGGGAGCAATCCTTGAAGACAATTAAAATGCTACATCTTGTCCTAAACTGAGGTACAAAGTTTGCACTGAATTGTACTACGGAGCACAATTCAAGTAAGAGCATGGAAGATAACTTATCATACTGAAGACAGCCCTTTTCTAAGTAAAAATCTTCTCAGATGAAGTGTATATATGAGGAGTGTCATTTACTTCAAATGCCTAACTAATTTCCAGAGGTCAGGAGCTAGGAAGGCCAGTGAACTGGGCAGGAGATGACTGTACTGAAATATCTCTTTGCCCAACATCTAACAGATAAGCATCTTCCCTATCCTGTTTCCTCATATTGTGTGATAGATTTTTCAGCAAGATTTGAATCATATGGGACTAAAACTCATTTTATTTTTAATTCATTTCATACGGTTTTATTTTTAACTCACTTTAATTGAAATGCAGTGAACGAAATTATCAATTGAAATTACTTCATCAGCTGTGAGTCTTCATTCTTTAATATATAAAATAAGCTTTTAGTAAACCTAAATCACTGATTTTCCTTTTTTGTCCTCAAAAAAGTTTATATACATACCCAAGTGCATCTAGGATGCTGATGCAATGTATTTGACTTCAATATTGCAACTTCCACACTCTTGATTGTAAACCTATCCAGGATATTGACCACATTTTGGCATTCTTTAGTAACACAGCGCTTCAGTTCTGGGCTGAATCTTGAAACTGCAGTTCTAGGTCTAATCCTCTCCTTCCAAGTGACTTCTTGCAATGCAATAGCCAAGCATCTTTATTCATGACCTGGATGATACAACTGAGCGCACCCTCTGCAAGTGCACAGATGATACAAAATGCGGATGTGGGGTTGGTGACACCAGACGGTTGAGCTGCCTTTCAGAGGGACCTCGGTGGGCTGGAGCAATGGGCCAACAGGAACCTCGGGATGTCCAGCAAAGGGAAGCGCAAACTTCTGCCCCTGGGGAGAAATAACCCAGGGCAGGACAGGCTGGAGGCCAACTGACTGGAAAGCAGCTCTGCAGAAAAGGCCCTGAGGTTCCTGGTGGACCCAAAGTTGACCGTGAGCCAGCAACGTGCCCTTACAGCAAAGGCGGCAAAGTGGACTGCATTAGACCGAGGATTGCCAGCATGTCGAGGGAGGTGAGCCTGCCCCTCCACTCAGCACTGGTGAGACATCTGGAGTACTGTGGCCGGTGCTGGGCTCCCAGTAAAGGGAGACAGGGACTTCCTGGAGCGAGTCCAATGAAGGGACGCAAAGATGATAAAAGGACTGGAGTACCTGACATGCAAGTGGGAGGTTGAGAAGACTGGGACTGTTCGGCCTGGAGAAGAGAAGGCTAAGGGGGGCCTTATCGATGCGTATAAATACCTGCTGGGAGGGAGTAAAGAAGATGGAGCCAGGCTCTTCTCAGTGGTGCCCAGTGAAAGGCAAAAAGGCAACAAGAGCAAACAAACATAGAAAATTCCACTTCAAGATGAGAAAACTGCAAGGGTGGTCAAACGCTGGCACAGGTTACCCCGAGATGTTGTGGAGTCTCCATCCTTGGAAATCCTCAAAACCTGACTGGACATAGCCCTGAGCAACCTGCTATAGGTGCCTTCACTTTTGGCAGGAGGGGTTGGACTAGATGATGTCCAGAGGTGCCTCCCAACCTCAACTACTCTGTGATTCTGTGACTCTGAAACCAGCTACCTTCTCCACCCATTTCACCTTCGCCATGTGTGGAAAGGAGACGACAGGCAAAAAAAAAATGCACAAACTCTTTCAAATAAAGCACAATTATTACTGTCGGTCCTCTTCTAGGTTTTCACATGAACTGCTTCTAGGATTTCTCTGATAGCCTGATGCACAATCCTTATACTCTCTAAGCGTGCAACGGCTACTTTAAAAACACGGAAAAACACTTTGCCAGTGGGATGAACTTGTTCATATACGATGTGGTAGAAGGGAAGTATTTTGTAACCTGGTTACCATGTCTGAACTACGCAAGGTCTGATATTTAAGCAGGCATCCCACCTCACTTCTGAGTCTTCATCATTCACTGATCTGCAGTGTTATGAAGGAACATGTCCTGCATTTTACAGTGATGCCAGCCTCTTAAAACTATTTTCCTATTATTGGGCTATTTTAAAATATGCTTCATTCCCAACCCTTTTATGATAAATTGATTCTTTTTCTTCAACTGCAAATCCCCAGTTTTAACACACAAACCAAGTTCATATATCAAGAAAAATAACATTAAAAGCATGCATTTTCCCCTAGACATGAGTAAAACCAGTAAAACTTCAAACAAAAAAACCACAGCTCTTGAAATTGCACCATATATTTATGCTTTGTATAAAAGGACACCAAACTTTACCATAAAAATTACAATAAAACATTACTGATCATCTTCATTGCTTTAATTATGAAATTAAAGCCTATATATTTATATAAGCTATGTAAGCCTAGATATCCTTTATTTGTATATACTTGCACATAAAAAAATCTAGCGTACAAAACACGTTCTATTATGCAACCATTCCGCTAAGGATATATTATCTTTGAACACAAGGTATACATAGGTGATATACAAGGATAAATTCTATACAGTCTTACAGTGTCGAGCATCCCTGCTGTGCTTAATAAAGCCCTGGCAAGTTGAATCCAAGCTGAGGTTTCCTAATGGCAAGCACAACGCCTGGACTGCAGGTGCTGCAGAGGCAGCAAACCTATCCCGGTCACACAGATTTCTGTTGCTCGATTTGCAACTGAGCCATACTGACAGGGAGCCTCCATTCAGAGTGGATTCATTGCTACCTTCTTGGCTCAACAAGAAAAGAACCTTAATGAAAGCATGAGAGAGACTGTCTTAAGCTTTAGCAACACATTTTAATATATGAACTAAACAAAACCACCTCTCTAGGAGCAGATGATTTAATCATAATCGCCCTTAGCTTTTTTTAACCCCTTTTTCAGTTGACGTATTATTCAGAAATGTGTAATTTTAATCGTTTTCTTTCAGTTGATCAGATCATGTATAATTTGAATGCAATTAATCAGCCAGAAAGGCATAGCAATACTTGCTAAATTCCAGTGAACTGTAACATCCCTCTTTGTCTCTCCTTGAAAACATAATGAAAAATCTGGCAAAAGGCAAGCTTATTCTCTATAAGGTTCCACCGTCAGGTGAACCAAATAAACCACTTTCTTCCCTTCAGAACGTTCTTTTAAGTCTGACCTGTGAAAGTATTTAATTTATTAAAAGGAGGTGGGTTCAATTTACAGAACTATCAGCTGCTGGAGTCCTACTGCAGTATAATGGGGTTTCAGTGAGTGTGAGAGATAGTTACAAGGTCACGACTTCTACATTTATTTCAAAATGTAACAAGGAATTACTACATACATGACTGACATTTGGCAATATGAACTACAGGATGAAAATTAAAAAAGTGAAAACACTTGTAACATTCCTATATATTAGCAGAATGCATACTCACATTTTCAGTATTCAGACAGGAATATTATTTTTTTTAGTATGATTAAAAAAATGTTTGCATCCCAAATTCAACAGTACTGGAAAAGATAAGCTGTATATTTTAAATGCTGGGGGAAGATGAAAGGGGAAAAAATAATCCTTCAAAACTATTTCCTAGATGCATGATATGAAATTTAACAGAAAAAAGCACTCACAAAAGTCACTTCATGGAAGCTCTTAAAAGAACAGTATGATACCTAGTTCATCATTACCGTGTCTTCTGTAACCTGTAATCCTACTGAGAAGCATGAAACTCTTCCAAGCTGTTTCAACATACATGCAAGAAACCTTTTTATATACGCAAAAAGCATGAGAAATATCATTCAATTTTGATTTGCAACAGGGAAAAAAAGAAAAAAAAAAGAGACCTTTTTTGTGAAAATGCAACTGTATTTACCACTGATGTGGGCCAAAATCAATTCTCCACAGAAATGAAGATATACGAAAAGGATGAAAAGAGGGCACACCAAAAAAAAAAAAAAAAAAAAGGAAAAAAATATTCATGCTGCATTACTATACTCAACTTATCTACAAGCCTTATTTTACTGTCTTATTCACAAACTCACTCATTTTACCAGCACTACAGGGAAAATATGAAATGCTTCTTCACAGGTAGCAATTTTGATTAAAATGAGAAGAACACAAAGTAAAAGCTGTATGTGATCAAAGACCTGCTGGATACCTGAGTCAAACAGTTATTTCAGAGCAAGGTACAAGAGCTAGTCATGCATATGGATGACCTCTCACAAATTAAATGCTAATCAGGAATGCATCTCAACACACACACAAAAAAGCGTGGACTACGAAGTAGATCTGTAATCTCCTTTTACTAAGCAAAGACTAACAAAAAGCCCTCGTTATCAATTTCATACTGCATATATCTAATATTAACCACAAATCCCAGCAACAAAAGTGCAATGTTTCCATATTAAGGGTGCCAGCTCTCTTTCAAGCATCCTAACTTGTGTAATATCTCTGCAATCCTTTAAGAAAGTCCCTAACAGAACACACTCAGGAGGTCAAATGACCAGAAGTCCTTATAAGCATGTAGCTCTTCGGATGCATACGAACGGTAAAATGAACAGTTTTCCCATGAAAGAATGCACATTCCCTTTGAGCAACTTCAATACTTACCTTCCAGAAGGTAGGGGAAGTACGGGGCTAAGCATCTGCTCCTGGCTGCTTAAGTGCTCCAGGACTGCCTACAGCCATCCTCTCATTAGTCCTCGGAAACGACGTGCAATGCACAAGCAACTGCCCCAGCTTGTGTAGGACAAGTTAAAGTCAGTAAATCAGAGGTTGGGGAAGAGCTGTCTGCTGCCCGGGACCACTGGGCAGATGAGCTGCCAGCGCCGCAGGCAGGGATCAAACGCACAGAATCTCCCTTTACATAATAGGAAATGACTCCTGTAATCTTATGGTTTCTGTTAAAGCGTTGTGTGTTTCAGGAACAGCCAAAAGCTTTTCCATGCAGCATTCAGGGATTTGGAGCTGATTCTTCTTTTTTTTAAAAAGAAAAAAAAAAATTAAAAAAAAATCTATCTGTCAGAATTTTTAGTTATTATACCATACACCACAGAAAGCCTTTCCCCACCTTAGCATAGGAAACCTCATGCATGCTTACCAGAAATTACATAAAAGTCCCTGTTTCTTTAACAGTATTTTCTCATCCATTTTAATGGAAAGGCAACCTTCGGGGTTTTTTAATCTGCATGCCCTTTACTTTCAAACATACACACTGCAAAACTATAAGCAGCTCTATAAATAAACCCATTCGAGGATTACATATTTTCCTAACAAGAAATGTCTTCGCCTATCATAAGAGGACATTAGTTCAAGTTAGAAAAAAAAAAAAGTCAAACTGTACTGCTCACATTTTAGTGGTTTTTTTCTGCACTTCACCTCTGAAAGAAAAAAGGCACATCCGAGACTTATCGGCGACGATAAAAGCAAAATCTCATCCACGTGCTCTCCTCATCCCTAAACGAGAGAATTAATCAAAACCGAGCCCGTACGTTTCAAACGCAGCAAGATCCCACCGAATTGCCAGGCTGCACAGTCCCAGCGAAGGATCTCTGGCGCCGGAGCGCCTTTTGGCTCTGCGGTGGCCGCCTGACCTTACGGAATAACCCACAGAAGCGGCGGCGTTCCCTCTCCCGAGCTCCCCGGGCACGAACCAAACCCTCGGCATCCCCCCGCGCCCGTCCCCGCACCGCTCCCCCCGCCCCGGGCTCGCGCCTTCGCGAGAAGCGAACGGCCAAACGAACAAGCTCAGGACGGGGAAGACCCTTTATCGTTGCTCTCGCGACGCCTATTCCCGCGCCGGGGCTGTCGCTACTCACTCGGCCGCGGCCGCATCCCCGGTCCCAGCCGCCCTCCCTCAGCGCCGGCGGCGGGGCGCGCTGCCTCAGCCGCGCTCCATGAGCGGAGCCCCTCT